>NC_064814.1:52557614-52632506 GCF_023721935.1 Panthera uncia
ACCCCCCCCCGCCATCTCCTTTTCAGTTTATCCTGGGAGCATTTTCTTAATAAAACACTTGCACAGAATCCTTGACTCCGGTCTTCCAGAGAACCAAACCTAAGACATTTAGCACAGTTGCTCAGACCATTTTTTCCTGTATGAATGAAGAAATACACACATGATTCAGTTTCCTTAAAATGCAATCCCAGTGTCACCTTGTATTAAATTATTGTATTAGGAAAACTAGCATAAGTGATAATATATATATAACTGAGGAAGAAGATACTTTTTTCACAGGCTGCATATGATTAGAGGCACCTTTCATAGAACTTCAATTCTTGGGACTTAAACTTCTCTTTGTTCTTTTGGTGCGTTGGGAAGGAACTGCACGGTCTATCAACGGTCTTTATTGGCACGAGAGAATAATCCATTCTGAACTCCTAAGACATGATACTTTCTGAAAAGATGGATTCATGGAAGTCCCAGAATAACATGCATCCAAGACACCTGTCTTTGAACCCCTGCTCCGTACCCCCCTGCTTCTTTGATCTCCTTTGGTTCCAAGACTTAAGGGAACCGTACTGTCCCTCTTTCCCATCTCAATGTCTCCCATAGTGGCACTTTGGCTCAAGTCAGGTAAACCTGTGGAGGATCCAGAATCAATCTCTGTGTGAGTACATTGATATGACGTGAAGATATTGATAAGACACAGAGAAAAATGGCTGAAATTCCAGAGATTCAATGTGATAAAAGAGTAGGGAGGAAAAAAGTGAGTTCTGGGCTGGACCCTTGAAGGAGATGATGTGGATAAATGTAACAATGAGAGGGAGATAATTTTTAAAACTAACAACCCCGTACGGGAGTGCCTGGGTGGCTCAGCCGGTTAAGCGTCCGACTTCGGCTTGGGTCATGATCTCGTGGTTTGTGGGTTCGAGCCCCACGTCAGGCTCTGTGTTGACAGCTCAGAGCCTAGAGCCTGCTTCGCATTCTGTGTCTCCTCCTCTCTCTGCCCCTCCCATGCTCATGCTCTGTCTCTTAATAATAAATAAACATTCAAAAAGAAAAAAAAAAACTAACAACCATACAAGCAAGGATTTGAGATGCATAAGAGTGACAGGGAAATTGGGCTAGCATAGAAGATGAAACAGCTAGAATTATCCCAGAGGTTCATTTCTGCTTTAGCATTTCACTCCTCCTCACCCTACGTTGTTATCAACTACTCAATTCCAGTCTCAAGTCCTATCTCCGCACTCCAATTAAAGTCGTATGGGTTAAGGATGATCCTGGACACACAATTAAAAGACCTAAACATAGCCTTCTAAAACTGAGTCAGGAAGAAATAGAGAATGTGAACAGATTGATTATCAGCAATAAAATGGAATCGGTAATAATAATAATAAAATTCCCAACAAACAAAAGTCCAGGACCACATGGCTTCACAGATGAATTCCACCAAACATTTAAAGAAGAGTTAATACCCTTTCTTCTCCAACTATTCCAAAAACCAGAAGAGGAAGGAAAGCTTCCAAATTCTGGGCTTGTAGACAAAGATAAAGACACTACAGAAAAGGAAAAACCAGATAAAGACACTACAGAAAAGGAAAACTACAGGCCAATATCTCTGATGAACACAGATGCAAAAATACTCAACAAAATACTAGCAAATCAAATCCAACAACACATTTAAAAAGTCATTCACCATGATCACGTGGGATTTATTCCAGGGATCCAAAAGTGGTTTGGTATCCACAAATCAACCAATGTGATACATCAAATTAAAAGGAGAAATAATAAAAAAAAAAAAAACCATATGATAATATCAATAAATGAAGAAAAAGCATTTGATAAAGTACATCAATTCATGATAAAAAAAAAAAAACTCTCAGGAAAGTAGGTTTAAAGGGAACATACCTCAACATAATAAAGACCACACATTAAAAACCAATAGCCAGCATCATACACAATGGTGAAAAACCGAGAGCTTTTCCTCTAAGATCAGGATGTTCAAAAAGACAAGGATGTTCACTCTCAACACTTTTATTCAACATAATATTAGAAGCTGTAGCCACAGCAATCAGACAAGAGAAAGAAAAAAAGACATCCAAGTTGGTAAAGAAGAAGTAAAATTTTGACTATTTGTACGTGGCATGATACTGTGTATAGAAAACCCTAAAGATTCCACCAAAAAACTACTAGAACTATTAAATTCAGTAAAGTCATGAGATAAAAAATTGATATATCTATCTATCTATCTATATATATATCTATATATAGATAGATAGATAGATACCTGTTGCATTTATATACACTAATAATGAAGTAGCAGAAAGAGAAATTAAGAAAACAATCCTTGGGGTGCCTGGGTGGCTCAGTTGAGCATCTGACTCTTGATTTTGGCTCAGGTCATGATGCCAGGGTTGGGATTGAGCCCCGTGTCAGGCTCCATGCTGAGTGGGGACCCTGACTAATATTCATATTCTCTCTCTCTCTTCTTCTCCCCCCCACCCTGGCTCATGCATGTGCACTCTCTCTCTGAAAAAAAAAAAAAAAGAGAAAACAATACTTTTTACAATTGCTCAAGAATAACAAAATACCTAGAAATAAACTTAACCAAGGAGGTAAAAGATTTTTACTCTGAAGACTATAAATTATTGGTGAAGGAAACTAAAGATGACAAAGAGAAAAATATTCCACACTCATGGATTGGAAGAACAAATATCGTTACAATGTCCACTCTGCTCAAAGCAATCTACACATTTAATGCAATTTCTATCAGAATACCAACAACAGTTTTCACAGAACTACAACAAATAATCCTAAAATTTGTACACAACCACAAAAGACCCTGAATGGCCACAGCAGTCTTGAGAAAAAAGAACACAGATGGTGGTATCACAATCCTGCATTTCAAGATATATTACAAAGCTGTAGTAATCAAAACAGTATAGTATTGGCACACAGACACATGGATCAACAGAACACAATATAAAGCCCAGAAATAAACCCATGATTACATAGTCAATTAATATTTGACGAAGGAAGAATATACATATGGGAAAAAGACAGTCTTTTCAACAAATGGTGCTGGGAAAACTGGACCACCTTTTTACATCACACACAAAAATAAGCTCAAGATGGATTAAAGACCTAGATGTGAAACGTGAAACCAGAAAATCCTTACAAGAAAACATAAGACAGTTTCCACATGAGGATCTCAAATCCTTAAAACAGATAAGCATATCTACACTTTGAAACGAATGGATCAATATTCCTCTCTTGGCTAAATTTCTGGGAATGACAGGTTTCAATCTCCTCCAACTTGATAACTAATTACACTAGATTAACGGAGTCTAGGTAAGAGCCCCCAAAGCAGTTCTTCCAATTCAGAAGTATGGATGGCTGTTTGAGTATTCTTAAATGCATCAGACAGAGGATTCCACTCGCATCCATATGATCTGTATGCAGACTCTACCCCCAGATTGTAAATCTATATCACACTAACCACATCACTGGGGACAGATCATTTAACTCTTCTGAGCTTCACTTTTTTCTTGTAAATGAAAATAATGATGCCTATCTTAGATATACTAGTAAGTGATTTAAAATCTTGGAAAACAGCACAATTTTTGGACTACAGTGGTATTCCCACAATGTTAATTTCTTCATGGTCTGGAGATAATAACATCTGCCCTGCCTTTCCCCCAAGCATTAAAGAAGAATAATATGGCCAAACAGGTATAAAAGTATTTGTATATGACACACGAATTTGCACCATCATGATTATTACATTCCTAGATTGTGAGTGTTGACGTTGGTGTATTGGATTAGGATGAAGTCTGTAGAAATGATAATAAGTTAGCTTCTTTTGTTTGTATTTTTCAAGTTCCAATAACAAAGAAGGCCACCCAGAACTGGTTTAGACAATGAAATTAAGTCTTTTCACAGAGGACATTTTTGAACAGATGCCAAGTGACAGAGTTTGGACCAGGGGATGAGAATCCATGAGAAGTATCCCTGATACTGGGCCCTGCATCTCACATCAAGAGTTTGATTGCTTGGTGTACTTTGGGTATCTATGGAACTACCACAACCTTTTCTTTGGGCTGAAGCAATGGTCCCCCAACAAATATCCTCTCAGCAGCCCCTGCCTGCACCACATGGTAAAGCCCTAGCCAATGGTCCTGGTCACTTACACAGATGTTTTCTCTCTCCCTTTCTGTTCCCTGTCCCATTGTGGCTTCCAAATTCATTTCATTTTCAAATGAGAATCACTCACTTTCTGAAATTTCCAGGATACTAAAGGAACAGTTTTAAAAGGCTTAAGTCAATTAAATTCAAGAAACATTTAGGACCACCAACTTGGTGCCAGACACTGGTAAATTATCCTTGGCCAAAATATCTTTGGCCAGGGTGTATCAGTGATGGCACCCAACAGCCTCAGAGAGAACACTCCATAAAAATGTAGACTTTTCTGTGTGGTGATCACCTCCTCCCACTAGCTCAGAAAGGCCTGGTTGACATAGAATATGTGAGTGTTCCACATGACTGACACACAAGTAAGTTTTTGGCAGAAGTCAGTACTGAGAAGAGGCCAGACCAAACGCTTCAGAGTGCCTTCCTTCTCCTTCCACTCCGCAGGATGGCCGGATGTCCCAGAAATGTCCGATCTTTTAGATCCTGACAACCTAGTGCAGTGGGTTCAGGAAGCATGGTGCAAATGCAGGAGATGATTTTTTTTTTCAGAGGTACACAGGCAGATGTTCTCTATTTCAATAGTTATATACTTACTTTAATATGTATCTAAAAATTATTACTAGTACATTAAGCTAATTTGATCTTTAATATCACTACTTAGAATCAAGCTAAGAAAGTTCTTATGTTTCTACAGGGTCTACTTAAGGAAAAAGATTAAGTAATCTTATAGACGGCACAGATGAAAGAAATCATGAAGGTGGAATGTGAATGGAATGTGAATAGAGAACCACTCTATTTGGTCAAAAGCTGCAGTATAATGCCATTTTTCAAATAGTCTCTTCAGCTGATATACAAATGGAAATACCTATATTTATGGTGATTATATAGGCAACTTTTTAAAAATGTCTTGATTTAGGGGCACCTGGGTGGCTCAGTTGGTTAAGTGTCTGACTTTGGCTCAGGTCATGATCGCAAGGTTTATGGGTTCAAGCCCCGCATTGGACTCTGTGTCGACAGCTCAGAGCCTGGAGCCTGCTTCAGATTCTGTGTCTCCTCCTCTCCCTGTCCCTCCCATGCTCATGCTCTGTCTCTCTCTGTCTTTCAATAATAAATAAACATTAAAAAAATTTAAATGTCTTGATTTCAAGTATTCTGGGGACTGTCCCCATATTATTACTGAAGTGTCCTTACACTTTACACATTTTAGCACCTAAACCACAGTTCTGAGACAGATGGATGAAACAAAATACACATCCTTAAAAGACTGTGTCCCCAGAATTTTGAAAATGTAGATGCATGAAGCTCAGAAATGTTGCTGATGAGGGCTAGGATCTAGGCTCATTCTAACTGTGCATGTGGCAAAGCTTCATGTACTCATTCTGGGAGGTAAAGGTGTCTTAATACATTTTCCTTCATAAAATAATTGTCTGCTTTATCTTACAATAACAAATTATGGACAGCGTATCAGCAAAATATTGCAAAAACCCTTCCATGTCCTTAAATGTGTATCAAGAGCACACCGATGCCTCTATCATAGGTGTGTACCATGCATAATTTAAGCAATCTGTTCTGTTGATGTCATTTCAATTTTACATTATTATAAACAGTATATCATCAAAATCTTTGCACCCTTATTTATTTCCTCTTGATAAATCCTAACTGTGGAATTTCTGCATCAGAGCTCTCTTTGGTAGGGCTCCCTGGGAAACAGGCTGAGTACCATTTGAGTGTAGTCAGATTGTTTGGATACCCTCAAAATCAACACCTGTTAGGTGTTCAGGAAAGAAGGAAACAGAGCTGGAGACAGGGAGTTGTTCAGCTCTGACGCAGTCATGAAAAAAGCCTCATCATATCTCATAGAGAGCTCTGGACCTACAATGGCCCTTCAGAATTACCTCATCTTGAGGCAAGGATGGTGGGCCCACATTAACCAGTCAGTGGATGCAGGCTGCTCTCAACTGGGGTGGCTCTCTTTGGCAGAGAGCAGTTCCCAAAGAATGACTCAGCTGAGAGCCAGCACAGTGTCCAACAGCCACGGCTGGAGACCATAGAGGACTCTGCCTGAGTCCTGCAGAGGTACTGGGTTCTGGGGATGGGGATCTGAGTTGTCCACCACAACATTATGGGCTGGAGGGATGATGATATTTAAAAATCTTGCTGTTGGGGTGCCTGGGTGGCTCAGTCAGTTAAGCGTCCAACTTTGGCTTCGGTCATGATCTCACAGTTCACGAGTTCGAGCCCCATGTTGGCTGTGTGCTGACAGCTCAGAGCCTAGAGCCTGCTTTGGATTCTGTGTCTCCCTCTGTCTCTGCCCCTTCCCTGCTCACGCTCTGTCTCTCTCTATTTCTCAAAAATAAATAAACATTAAAATTTTTTTTTAAATTTTTGTTATCTAATGGCTCACCCAGAAGGTTCTATCAATTCTCATTGTCATGAATTCATGTAAGAGAATACCCCTTTCCCTGTTCTCTTATAAAGTCTGGATATAAATATTCCCTTGGAGCATATAGTAGGGAATCCTAACCTATGAGCAACATCAAACCCACTCTTCACTGTCATTCCTTAATGGTGGATTTGTGCTCTTACCTCACTAAAACAAAAATGATGAGCATGAACCCCAAATGGACCCTTCCTTCTGTTTCCTGACAGTCATACAATATTCCACCAGTTCATGGTCTTCCTCATCCTCACAGATAAGTATTTTCTATGTCTCTGTCTTCTCAACATCCAACGCCATGACCTTGGGTCCTTCTACACTAAGAAAAGTGAAGCAATCCGAAAAAGCTTTCAGAAATTCCCACCCAAACATCTCCACATCTTCTAGAATCATTTTTGTTAAAATGATGAACTGTGCTTGTTCTCATCCAAGGCTGACTGTCACTGGGGATTCAGACCCTTTGCTTCTTAGCTACAGTAGGTAGGCTATCCATGCAGCAATTCTCCTCCAACTCCTCCCTTTCTATTCCCTAGTGGATCATTCCCATCAGCAGACAAATTGCTATGATTTCTCACAATGAAAGAAAAGGCTCTCTCCTGACTCCGTGTTCTGTTATTCCATTTGTCAATTCTTCTTTGCAGCAAAATGACTCAAAGCAGTTGTTTCTACTCCTTGTCTCCAATTACACTCCTCCAATTCCCTCCTAAACTTGATCTCATCTGACTTCATATACACAACTTTGTCTTGGCTTTCCTCCTTTTTCTCTGGCTACATTTTCTCCAGCCCCCTGTTGGCCTCCTCTCCTCCCGACTTATAAACGCTGGAAGGCCAGCGCTCGGCCCTTGGAGCACCTCTCTTCTCCCTCTCCATCCCTCCACTGGTGACCTCATTTGGTCTCATGGCTCTGATGCAAAGCAGTATACTGAAGATTCCCACAATTGTGTCTCCAAGCCAGGTCTCACCCCTAAACTCCAGGCATAGGTCCAACATCCTACTTGGCATCTCTTATCTTATGTGCAATATTCACTTCAAACTATAAATGTCCCAAACTGGACGCCTGATCTTCCTCATCAAATCTCTCCCTTCTACTGACTTCCCCACCTCACCTGACAGCAACTCTCTCATTCTAGTTGCTGACGCGTGCTGCACACGTCTCCTGCTCTCATATTCACATCCATTCTGCCAGAAGGTCCTGTGGGCTCTACCTTCAAAGCATATCCCCATCTGTCTGCTTCTCATCACATCCACTGTTTCCACCTTGGTCCCAGCCAGCCTCACCATCCATCTTACAGTTGATTCTCAACTACGCAGCCAGAATGATGTGTCTACATGTAAGCTGTTAAACTACTCCTCTGCTCAAACCCTCTGATGACTTCCATTCTGTCTCGTGGCAAAGCCGGAACTGCTTACGGTAATCCACAAGGCCCATGTGATCCAGTCCCTGCTTCCCTCAACTTCATCTCTTACTGCCCTTTCCCATGCCCACTCCAGCCCAGCCACCCAAGTAGACTTCCTCAATGTTCTCTGACCATGCCAGACAGACTCTCCTAGCAGGGCCTCAGAACTAGCTCTTCTTTTCTTTCCAGATAGCCACTAGCCCTACCCTCAACCTCTGTCAAGTCTTCATTTGAATGTCACTTACCTAGTGAGGGCTACAAGGACCTCCTCACTTTAAATGGCAGACCTGCAGTGGACACTTCGTGTGTCCACACCAATGGCTGCAGCCCACTTGGATCCAGCATACTTCGGAAACATTTCCGGCACCCCATGCCAAGTATGTGCACCTGTACCTCTCTCTGTTGCTACTTTGGAGCCACAGAAGATCTTTCTTTCTATTCAGGCACAACCTGAAAATTTAGAGGAGTTAAAACGTTCCCAAAGCACCCCTCAACCAAGGAAGGATAAGAGCCGCAAGTCCCCCAGTTGGCCAGAGGACAATTCTGGGTGTGTTCTACATGGTTCCTCAGAGGACTCCCAGGGGCAGCTGAGCCCCATTTGGGGTAATGAGCTCTTTAAGGTGTCGTTTATTGGCCTGTCTTCCTACACTGGGTCACTTTCTCCACTCCCTAATTGTGTTTGCTGGGATCACCTCCCAAATAAACTATCCACTTCCAAGTTCTGGTTTCAGGCTTTGCTGGGGGAGAGCCCAAACTAAAATAAATCCTTCCACTACATTCCCGAACCCCATGCTTAGCACTAATTTTGTTCCCATTTCACTCTTCAATTTCCTACCTACCATGTACCTTAAGCATTTGTTGTTTCTTGTCACTCTATTGCAACAGAATATAAGATCAATGAAGACAGCAAAGTTTGTCTGTTTTGTCCACTGATCTATCCTTAGCACCTAGAATACTTCCTAGCACATAGTAGGCTCTCCAAAAACATTCGTTGTATGTTAAGCTCTCTTGCCCATTCTTTAAGAACAAGAACACCATCTTCTAACAAGATGCTAGACAGACATTTATTTAAACCTCAGATCTACCACTTCCACTTATTGCTGGGTGATCTTGAGCAAATTAACTTCTCTGAGACTCAGTTTCCTCATTGGTAAATGAGGACAATGATGTTTCCTTTGCCATAAATGCTTCATCATTTGAAGAAAGCACCTAAGAAAGTTCCAGCCCAATAATGCAAGTTCCCTTCCCTCCTCTCAACCTGCTCCCCTGGATCACTGAATCGTGTTTTAAGGGAGTTAAACCCAAGACTTGGCATCTTCTCCCCTACCCCTGAGTCTTGACTATGTGAAGATTCCTCTGAAGCATCTCCTTACACCCAGCAGAGGTCAGGAAGCCAGGCTTCTTTCAATCCCCCAGTGAAATGCCAATTAGAAGGACATTACCAGCAGGAAGAGCTACTGGAGGAAACCACACACTTATTCCAAAACAAAGATCACTCCGCATGTCATAAAAGCTCAGAAATGTCTTCCAGATGTTGCATACTGGGTCTGCACAGATGTTTCCGATGTCAAACCATAAATGTTGGAAACATAAAACATTTGTGTCCCACAGATGTGGAGATGTAATTATACAGTGAATGTGATAAATCTTTGGGTAATAAAAGACCACAAACTGGCCACATTACACTTTTTTAAATTGATTTCCGCCACCCCCCACACTGGAGTTCTACTGGTATGCTTCATGGTTTTTGTTCTTAAGTTTGACTGGGAAAATTACAGGGGGAAAGTTGGCTTTCCATAAAAAGAATATATTGACAACAGTTCTGAATCCTTCCGGTTTGAAGTCTACACAGTATTCGAAAGCTAGGAAGCAACGTCATGACTGATGATGGATCGCTTCAAGGCTTCCCCACTTGAGTCAGTGTTGCTCCATGGGAGCGCTGACTTATGCACAATGATCGTCTAATTGAACTCTCTGGGCCCACTGGGGATAGAATCCACCATGAACTCAACACCGCCGTTCATGACTCCATGTCACAACAACTCCGTTTCCGACATCTGGAAAAATCAGACCTTTCATCACCTCCAAGTATATAAATATCTGTGTGTATCAATGAGAAAGAAAGAGACTAAATGTAAACGTGGGTTTGCATGCCCTCATACACGCACACTCGAGCACACACACATAGATACACATGCACAGACACACATTCGCACTCACACTCACAAAAACACCCAAGCACTTCACATAGAGGCAGAATAGTTAAAGAAGCATATCCAGCATCCACACAGCAGGATAAGGCAGGAAGCAAATACAGATATTACCATGACCGAGCACATTTTCTCAGTGTTCCCTCTTTACTCCAACAGATGTGCTTCTCTCTTATGGCTAAAACACTGTGTTTATTCTTACGTGCTTTTGTTCAAAAATTTTTATTATACTAGTAGCAGAAAAAGATACCCAAACTTATGAGACCCATTTCTACCCTCAATAAGAGGTCAGACTATAAAAGGAAGTATGTACTGAAGAGAAGTACAAAAATATTTGTATAGCTAGGAAATGTGTGGAAGCTTGATCTCCATCGTGAATTTTTTTAACTTTTATTAGATTTAAAAAATAACTTATGCACATAATTTTATATTTTTAGCTTTATGGAGGTATCACTGACAAATAAAATTTTAAGATATTTAAAGTGTACGTCCTGGGGTGCCTGGGTGGCTCAGTCAGTTAAGTGTCCGACTTTGGCTCAGGTCATGATCGTATGGTTTGTGGGTTTGAGTCCTGGGTTGGGCTTTGTGCTGACAACTCAGAGTCTGAAGCCTGTTTTGGATTCTGTGTCTCCCTCGCCCTCTGCCCCTCCCCTGATCATGCTCTGTCTCTCTCTCCCTCTCAAGAATAAATAAACATTAAAAAAAAACAACAACAACAAAAAACTTCAGAAGTGCATACAAAACTCTTTAAAAATGAAAAAAAAAAAGTGTATATCCTGATGATTTGATATATGCCTGTAATGTGGAGGGATTCCTCCCCCATCGAGTTAATGAGCACATCTATCACCTCACATATTTACCTGGGTTTTGTTTTGTTTTTTGGTATGTATGTATGCATGCATGTATATATGTATGTATGTATTTATTTTTGGTAAGCCCATTTAAGTTCTACTCTCTTAGCAAATTTCAGTTATACGTAGTGTTATCAACTACAGTCACCATGTTATACATTAGATAAAGAAGATGTAGTGTGTCCATACAATGTTGTATTATTCAGCCATGAGAAAGAGGGAGATCCTGCCATTTGCAATGACACCAATGGACTTGGAGGCCATTACACTGAGATAAGCCAGACAGAGAAAGACAGATACTACGTGGTATCACTCACATATAAAATCTTAAAAAAAAAAAAAAGAAAGAAAGAAAGAAAAACAGGGTCAAACCTATACTTTCGAGTCAAGAACAGGAACCACAGATGTTCAGTAAATTTTCTTAAAACCTTGATAATAATTCTCTTCTTTGTTATAGGCAGTTATGTGGAAGGAAAAGAGAAAAGGAGATAGGGAAGAGACATGCTAAGACATAATAATAATAAAATGGAACCGAGGTTGCACTGGGCATGATGGTAAGCACAGCAAAGAGATCTTCCCATTGCAATAATTGTAATATCCAAAGCCCAAAACCAACTCGAGTGTCTACTGGAGACAGAATGGCTAAGTGAATTACGGAATGTTTACTCAATGGAATATTATGCTGCAATGAAAATGAAGGAGTGAATGAAAAACCTACATGTGTAACTAGGGGTGAATTTCACAAGCAAATGCTACACAAGGGAAGATGGACAGGAGAACGTTGATGTAAGCTTCAAAATCAGACAAGATTAATCTGAGGTGTTGTAAGTCAGGGCAGGGGTTATCATTCAGAAGAAGGTTCAAGATGGCGACTGGAAGGGCTTGCAAGTCAGGCTCTTCAGGTGCTGGTGATATTCTATTTCTTGATACAGGTGGCATTTAGATGGATATTTTTATTTTGTGATAATTCATGAGGCTGTACACGAGGATCTGTAGGCTTTTCTGAATGTACGTATACCATAATAAAAATGTTTATCAGAAAACCACCACAACAGTCCTGTCCCTTTCAAAATTATTTTCTACTATGTCTGCGGGCACTTTTTGAGATCAGGTTTCCTGCATGTTTGTATCTCCTGGTGAATCAATGATGGTTAGCAGTACCAAACCATATTCCCCCTCTTTGATATACAGACAGATCCTGCCAGCTACAGACTATGTTTTCCCAGCTTCCCTTGTAGCTTTCACTGACATTGGCTGGTTTTCACCAATAACTAAAGGGATGGGCACCTCTTCTGGTCCAAGGCTTTGAAGAAACAAGACAGGTATGCTCCCACCACACTAATTTCCCTTTCAGCAGCTGGATACGAACAATTGTGACATCCTAGAGGATGCCAAGCCCTAAGAGAGAAGCCTGATTACCACCTGGAGAAGAGCTATCGCCTGACCAGGAATATCTAGGTAGCATTGTTACATGAGCAAAAACAAAAACAAAAACAAAAACTTCTATGCCTAAGCCACTGAATTTTGGATATCTCAGTGAATTCTGGACATTTCACTGTAGCTTAGCCTACAAAAACAAACTCTTCTGGTGTTTCTATGGGAGGGGAAGATTAGAATTGTTTTTCCTTTTTCTTTTTTCCTTCCTTTTCTTTCTCTTTTCCTCCTCTCTACCCCCTAGCACACCCTTCATTCTCTAGTTTGATTTGATAGTATCACTGTGACTGCACTGTTGTAAGATCTGATTTATGACCTAATTCACAGACTCTTCAGTCATGTCTAATTTGCTATTAAACTCAGTGATTGAACTTCTAATTTCATTCATTTTACTTTTTAATTGCCAGAAGTTCTATTTGGCTCTTTCTTGAAGCTGCTAGGTCAGGATTTCAGACTTTCTTATACCCAGAGAATGATTCTCACCTTGCCTTTTTTCTTAGAACATAATAGAGAGAATTGGTTTTATGATTGGCACCTGGTAATTCCAGTATATAGACAATTATGAGTCTATGCCGCCAGCTGTTTCTGCTGCTTCCTTATCGTGGTGTGTTATTTTCTTGTGTGCTTAGTATTACTGTAAATGCTCATTCTCCTTAGAAAATTATTTGTGGAACTTCTTTGAGGCAGGGATGAAAGAAGAATTGTGTCTCTCTCACGCACCTGAGGACACTACCCAGTTTTGGACAATTTGAAACCGAATTAGCAGACCACATTGTTTTTAACCATCAGGGATACTGGACATGGATGATGTAGTAAAGGAAAAACATGTTTCTTCCTACTACCCTCCTGAGTTTTCCAGCTATGGCCCTAGAAACTGGACTAACAAAAGACAGATTAAAAAAAAGAAAACCAACCGAAGTTGATTAGCATGTGTGTCTCAACTCATTTGGAGACAAAATTCCTCTCCAAGTAGGAGCCTGTGAAGCCAAAAACATTATGTGCTTCCAAAATATAATGGTCAGACAGGCATAAGGTGCCTGAGTGGCTCAGTGAGTTGAGCATCTGACTCTTGATTTTGGCTCAGGTCATGATCCCAGGGTTGTGAGATCGAGCCCCGTGTCGGGCTCTTCACTGAATGTGGAGCCTGCTTGAGATTCTCTCTCTCCCTATCTCTCTCTGCCCCTCCCTCACTTGTTTGCCCTCTAGCTGTCTCTCTAAACAACAAAGACAGGGACACCTTGGTGGCTCAGTTGGTTAAGTGTCCAACTCTTAGGTTTGGCTCAGGTCATGATCTCATGGTTTGTGAGTTTCAGCCCCACATTGGGCTCTGCACTGACAGTACAGAGCCTGCTTGGGATTCTCTCTCTCTCCCCCTCTCTCTGCTCCTCCCCACTTGTGCTGTCTCTCTCTCAAAATAAATAAAACTTAAAAAAAAAAAAAAAGATAGATGTCCCCATTCCAAAAAGGAGAAATAGGAAAGAAAGAGGTGACAGGTTCCAAGCAAAACCAGCCACTTTGGCTTGATATTCTGCCTTCTAGACCAACTAGGATAGAAACATCATCCAGAGAGCTCAGTGGGTGCTCCCCCCACCATAGCTCTCTACAGCAGCCCCACCCACGCCACCGAGGCTCTTGCTGGTGGCCCTAGCCCTGCTGTGCTCTCTGTCAGGGTGAGGGTTCTGTCCCTCAGGCTCCACCAGGTGGCCCTGCCCCAGGGCTCATCAGAGGATTTGAAACTGAGGTGTTGGATGTATCTCCAGCCCGGGGTCCATGTACTCCGGGCCTGTGCTGGCAGTAGCTCTGTGGATCTCTGAATTGCCTTTCCCGTCCTTCCTCCCTTGTCTCAAAGAATTGCATGCATTCACGGCAAACGGTTCTATGACTTGGGTGTGCAGGATCTAAGAATTCAATAGTCTTCCTTCATTGCTCCTGTTTTCTCTGTTTCCTGTAGTCCCAGCTGCTCCTGTTCTCCTGGTATAATAGCATCTCTATTCCTGGCTTCTTCTGGAGACGGCTGATTGAGTCAATGGGTCACACCCACACTGATCTCTTTATCAAATGGTCAGGTGGCCACATCCTGAAGTGTTCTCTTCCAAACATACTTTCTCATTTTTTTGTAATATGGACAGGCTAAGAATTTCCCAAATCGTTAAGCTTTGCTTTCTTTTTGCTGAACAATTCCGTCTTCAAGGCATTTATCTTCTCCCAGTCAGCATGGGCCGAGCTGCACTTTCAACACTTAACTTAGAAATCTCTTCAGCCAGTCTCTTCAACAAATAGTGTGGGAAGAACTGGACAGCAACACGCGAAAGAATGACACTGGACCACTTTCTTACACCTTACACAAAAATAAATTCAAAATAGATGAAAGACCTAAATGTGAGACCTGAAACCATAAAAATCCTAGAAGAGAACACAGGCAGTAGTTTCTCTAACACCGGCCACAGCAACATTTTTTTATATATGTCTCCTAAAGCAAGGAAAACTAAAGCAAAAATGAACTATTTTGACTACATTGAAATAAAAAGCTTCTGCACAGTGAAGGAAACAATCAACAAAACTAAAAGACAACCGACAGAATAGGAGAAAATATTTGCAAATGACATACACGATAAAGTGCTAGTATCCAAATATATAAAGAATTTATAAACTCAACACCCCCCCCCCCCCCCCCAAAAAAAAAAATAATCCAGGAGCACCTGAGTGGCTCAGTTGGTTAAGCATCCGACTCTGGCTCAGGTAATAGTCTAGTGGTTCCTGAGTTTAAGCCCTGCATCAGGATCTCTGCCCTGCATCAGGATCTCTGCTATCAATGCAGAGCCTACTTCGGATCCTTTGTCTCCCTCTCTCTCTTCCCCTCCCACACTAGCACACGCGCTCTCTCGCTCTCTCTCAAAAATTAACATTTAAAAAATAATAATCCAATTAAACATGGGCAAAAGATATGAACAGATATTTTTCTAAAGAAGACATCCAGATGGCCAACAGACACATTAAAAGATGCTCACCATAACTCACTGGGGAAATGCAAATCAAAACTACAATGAGATTTCATCTCACACCTGTCAGATGGCTAAAATCAACAACACAAGACACAACCGGTGTTGGAGAAGATGTGGAGAAAAAGGAACCCTCCTGTACTGTTGGTGGGAATGCAAAATGGTGCAGACACTCTGGAAAACAGTATGGAGGTTCCTCAAGAAATTAAAAATAGAACTACTCTACGATCCAGCAATCGCACTACTGTGTATTTACCCAAAGAACACAAGACACTAATTCAAAGGTATACACACCCCCCAATGTTTACTGAAGCATTATTTATAATAGCCAAATTATGGAAGTAGCCCAAGTGACCATCAGTAAATGAATGGAGGGGCGCCTGGTGGCTCAGTTGGCTAAGTTTCTGACTTCAGCTCAGATCATGATCTTGATGAAGTTTTGAGGTGATGGGGGTCGGGGGTGGCCCAGAGCTTATAGCCAAGAAAGAACTTTTGAAGATGTCTTTGGTGCAAAAACAGGATTTTATTAAAGCATGGGGACAGGACCCATGGGCAGGAAGAGCTACGCTGTAAGTGGGGGGTAGGGGGGCAGTGTTTTATGGACTCAGGGGATCAAGAGAGAGTTTCCAAAGAGACTTTCACATGCTAAAGATTTACTGGAGGGCTAGCTATTGTTAGGCTAAAGTTGTTTTTCCCTCCAGCAAGGTATTAACATTAAGACAGTAGGGAGTTCCTAGGCTATGATGGGATTGCCTTTTCTGGTAAACTGGTGGAGACTCTTATGAGTTTTACCTTTTTTTTTTTTTTTTGTCCTTTTTCATTTTGTGGTAGCTGGGAGGGTCCAAGGAGTATCATACATGTCCCACCTGGGGGTGGTGGGGTGGGGGTATGCTAGCTTGTGCTTTGCCCCTCAGCCTGCCTCATGCTCCCTCATCAATCTCACAGTTCACGGGTTTGAGCCCCACACTGGGCTTTGCGCTGACAGCGTGGAGCCTACTTCAGATTCTCTGTCCCCCCGCCCCCCCCCCGCCCCTCCTTCTCTCTCTCTCAAAAATAAACAAACATTACAAAAATAGATTAATGGATCAAGGAGAGATAGTATATATATTTCCAATAAAGTATTACTCAGCCATAAAAAAAGAGTGAATTGCCATTTGCAACAACATGGATGGATCTGGAGAGTATAATGCTAAGTGAAATAATCAGAGAAAGACAAATACCATATGATTTCACTCATCTGTGGAATTTAAGAAACAAAACAAACAAACAAAAGGGGAAAAAAAGAGAGGGAGAGAGACAAAGAAACAGCCTCTTAACAACAGAGAACAAACAACCAGAAGGGAGCTGCACTGGGGCATGAGGTAACTCTGTATGTTAACTAAATGGAATTAAAATTAAAACTAAAAAAAAAAAAAAAAAAAAAAAGGAAATTCACAAAGGTTTTCAAGAAAAAAGAGAAAAAGATCTCTCTTCAGCTAAATACCCAACGTCATGCTCACAAATTCTACCGTCCACAAAACACTGGAACACGAACACGGGTCAGCCAAGTTCTTTGCCATTCTACAACAAGGACTGCCTTCTCTCCAGTGGTCCACTCACATGTTCCTCATTTCCATCTGACCCTCAACAGAAGTGGTCTTTATCATTCGTACTCCTACCAACGTTCTGTTCATGACTATTTGCATTCTTCAGGAAGATGGACTCTTTCCCTCCAGCTCTCTTCTCTAAGTTCACGCCACAATTGCCATCAACGGTCTGTCCGCTGCAGTGTAAACTTTTCTCAGCATGACCTTCAAAGCCTTCCGCCTGTACCAACCACCCACTTCCAAAGCTACCTCCATATCTGTAGGTATTTTTTCACAGTAGCACAATTTTCTGTCTCAGTTCAGCTGCTATAACAAAGGACCACACTGGGTGGCTTGGACAACCACATTTATTTCTGGCAGTTCTGGAAGCTGGTGAGTCCAACATCAAGGCACCAGCATATTTGGTGTCTGTTGGGAACCTGCTTCCTGATTCATACATGGCCAGCTTCTCATTTTATCCTTACACATGGTAAAAGGAAGGCAACACAGCTCTCTACAGGGTCCTCTTTATAAGGGCACTAACCCCATTCATGAGGGCCCCACCCTCATGACCTCATCACCTCCCTAAGGCCCCACCTCCAATTACCATCACATTGGGGTTAGGATTTCAATGTATGAAATTTGGGGGGGAACATATTCAGTCCACTGCACATCCACACAGGAAAAACTAGGGACTTCTTACTTCCATATATAGTGAAAAGTGTATGTTTGATTATGATAGTCGAAAATGAAAGTTAATCACTAGCAGGATGAAAAAATACAGAACTTTTAAATGGATAAGAAAAGAGGAGAATGGATGGTACATAAAATCAGCTTAAAAAATCAAAATAAATAAAGGGGAATCACAAAGTAAATTAAATAGTGAATATAAAGATGAGCATAATAAATTTAAGTATCATTATGTTAAACTGAATGGGAACAGGATGCATATCCCATCAAATGAGCCTGTCACCCTGAGCTAAAAAGCAAAACCCAGATATATGCTGTTTAAAGAGAACACTCCTAAAAATGGGGGAAAAAAAAACTGTTTAAAATAAGGGGATGAGCAAAGAGATGTCAAGCAAATACAAACAAAAAACAAAAAGCAAGAATTACAATATTAATATTGGACAGGGTGGGACTCAGGGTTAAAAGCACTGAACAGAGTAAGTTGGAATGTTGTATAATAATCAAAGGGCAACTTACAAAGAAGAAACAACGATCATAAACCTGAACATTCCATAAAAACATAGCATCTAAGTATGTAACATTAACTATCAGAGACCTAAAGAATCTTTGATTTAAAATAAAATCCTCTAAATTTTAAATGTGTCTCTTCCAAAATCAAACAGTTCCAGGATACAGAAAAATAAGGTTTTTGGACACAAAATAATTAAATAATACCTGAAGATATATATGTATATTTTTTTCCCCTCACATCCATGGACCCTTTACAGAAATCAATCACACACACCAAAAACACTTCACAAATTCAAAGAGGCAGAGGGGTTTCAGGTCATTTTCTCTAATCATAACCCAGGAAAAGTATAGATAAAAAGTGCTGAAAAACCTTTACTACTTGGAAATGAAGAAACACTCTTCTAAATAACTCTTGGATCAAAGAAATAGGAAACCAAAATTGAAATTATAAGCGAGTTAGATTTAAAAAAAAAAGCAAAGAACCCATCATCAACATATGTATAGCAGTGGGAGCTATCCTCAAAGGAAAATGAATAGCCCCAAATGCTTTTATTACTGCAGATAAAAATTAGAGTTAATTCATTTTAAAATAGAAATAGAAAGGTAATAAATAAATCAACAAGTTTAATCTTGGGGGTGGAGGGGAATATAAACAATAAAAGAGGCAAAATTCTGACAACCCTAATCAGGAAAAAGGAAAACAGACTAACAAAAGTGAAATCAGCATCAAGAAATGAACACAATGGGGGTGCCTGGGTGGCTCAGTCAGTTGAGTGTCTGACTTTGGCTCAGGTCATGATCTCAGGGTTCATGGGTTCGATCTCCGTGTCAGGCTCTGTGCTGACAGCTCAGAGCTTGGAACTAATATGGAGTCTGTGTCTCCCCCTCTCTCTCTGCCCCTCCCTGACTTGTGCTCTCTCAAAATGAACAAACATTAAAAAACAAAAGTTTTTAATAAAAAAAAAAAGAAACAGAACACAAGGCACACAGAAGTAAATACAAAGAGTATAAGTAATCAATCATGAGATGTCTAAAACTGATGAAATTTACAATATGGAAAAAATAAAATTACTGAAAGGAATCTGCCTCCCCTCCCCGAGCAAAACAAAACACAAAACAAAACAAAACAAACAACAACAACAACAACAAACCCTGAAAACTTCTCAGGCTGAAGGGAATTGAAAATGTCTTCAAAGAATTTACCATCTAACAAGGTCCAGGGCTAAAAATGTATCAAGGTAAGAGGAGTCAAGGTATAAAGACTGAAAACTTAGAATGCATAAACTCTTCAAAGTTCTAATCCACTGTCTGAAAAAAAAAAAAAAATATATATATATATATATATATATATATATATATATATATATATATGCCAACATAACATATAAAGGAAAACAAACAAAACCAAGAAAAAAAAACCCAGTAAAGTACTCAGAAAAAGAATTCCTAGGAATATTAAAAAAAAATACCCTTCTTTCAACTTAAGTAGGATTTAGCTAAAGGATGCAAAATGATTTGATAAGAAGAAGTCCAACTATGGGAATGCAAGCTGGTGCAGCCACTCTGGAAAAGAGTATGGAGGTTCCTCAAAAAACTAAAAATAGAATTACCCTATGACCCAGCAATTGCACTACTAGGCATTTCTCCACGGGATACAGCTGTGCTGTTTCGAAGGGACACATGCACCCCCATGTTTATAGCAGCACTATCGACAATAGCCAAAGTATCGAAAGAGCCCAAATGTCCATCGATGGATGAATAGATAAAGAAAATGTGGTATATGTATACAATGGAGTAGTACTCGGCAGTCAAAAAGAATGAAATCTTGCCATTTGCAACTACATGGATGGAACTGGAGGGTATTATGCTAAGCGAAATTAGAGAAAAACAAATATCATATGACTTCACTCATATGAGGACTTTAAGAGACAAAACAGATGAACATAAGGGAAGGGAAACAAAAATAATATAAAAACAGGGAGGGGAACAAAACAGAAGAGACTCATAAATATGGAGAACAAACTGAGGGTTACTGGAGGGGTTGTGGGAGGGGGGATGGGCTAAGTGGGTAAGGGGCACTAAGGAATCTACTCCTGAAATCATTGTTGCGCTATATGCTAACTAATTTGGATGTAAATTTAAAAAAATTAAATTAAAAAAAAGGAAGAAATACAAGTAGGTAATCTAATTAAACGCATCACGCACTTTTTTTCGGCAGTGGTTAGACCGCCGTTAACCTTAACACCTGTCACTAATAAGAAGAGGGAAAAAACGAGAAATGAAAGGATACTTCCTCAATATGACAAATTGCAAAATGCCACGTAAGGACTACTACCCTCACATTCCTCAGTAAAATCCTCTGCCTTTGTGTTGGGTACCCAATAAAGCATTTGCTCAGGTGAACTGAATGCTGAATAGAGAGTGACTGGATGGCCCAGGCAGTCATGGCATAGGGTTTCAGAGGAGAGAGGCTCAGCAAGGCTGCACTGGTCAGGGATGGGGGAGAGGTCAGATTTAAGACATTTACAAAGCAAAGAGGAATGCCTTCCCCAGCAGGAATGGGACAGTTCTGAAACCGTTCTTTCCCGGGTGGGCACAGCGAGCCCCTGGAATTTCTCTTGGTAGGTGAGACGTACTGTGTTACATCTTAGGGATACTCATCTGAAAGGAGAATGGAAGCGAAACACAGAACCTACAAGCAAGATGAGCAATTAACAGTCTATATTTAATGCCTGAGGTCAAGGCCAGCAGTGGGAAGGGGTGGGAAGGGCAGGGGGTAAGGGGAGGAAGAATGAGCAGTCTAGGCTCTGGGGAAAGGCTACAGTTTCCCCCCAACTTGGGCCCCACAGCCAACCCAGCACCAAGTCCTCCTGACCTTACACCCTACATGTCTCCCCAAACCCAAGCCCCTTCTCTTTGCTACCCTCACCAGTACCCTCTCCCACCTAAGCTTTCTCAACTGCACCCGCCTGGAGGACTTCTCAAGTGTTTTCCACGTCTGCTCCAGTCCCTAAGACCCCTTTTTCAAACCAAGGCTTGGACGATGTTTAACTGAAAATATATTCTGTCTCTAGGTGTCTCTCTCTACCTCTGTCTCTGTGTGCGTGTGTCTCTCTCACACACACAAAACACACACACTCTCTCTCTCTCTCTCTCTCTCTCAATGAATATTTGCTGAGTTCTAGACATTGGAAATAGAAATTTTGATTTTCCTTCCCTCAAAGGGGTTCTATCTAGTAGATAAGTGAAAAGTAGGATATGTCAGCTCTGGGTAGCTATAATGAGCAGTGACCATGCAGGGGAGGTAGGAGAGGAGGACAGGGGGAGGCCCATTCTTTCAGACCCAATAGCCAGGGTGGCAGGTGAACTTCTACAGGTCCTAACTGCATTTTTACTAAGGCTGGAGGCACCGACGGATAGCAGAAGAACATCCACCTTCACGTTCTGAGAACTTTCCAGGCTCCCAAGGAGCCTGGCTCTACCTGGTTTCCAGACTCTACCTGGTTTGGGGAAGATTTCTAAAGCTGCAGCTTGATTTCAACCCTCCAACTCCATCTATGCTCTGGGCACAGAGGAGGAGATGATAAAATTCTTCTTAGGATCAAGTGATCAGGTTTGCCTTGCTAATTTTAGAATGTTAAAAAATGTTGGACCACAAGAATAGAAACTATATTGGAAACTACATTCCCAAATAGACCCTTTTTTAGGTAAATAAAAGTCACTTGGCTCTTAGTGACTGTATTACACATAGTTTCCTCGGATTTTTCTAGTACTGAACCCTTTGGAAATATATATAACTGGCTTAGAAAAATAAAATGTGGCGCACTCTGTCTATCCCTTTGTTGTTGTTGGTTTTTCCACTTCTAGGAGCTTTTATAAACAATTCTCAGGGCAATTTAAATTAAGTAGAAAGAGCCTCCAGGCTCTAAACTGACCTCAGCTTTAATTCTAGAAAACTTATCACAGTCCAAAGGAGAGCATTAACCCACAGGGTTAATCCATGGGCATTCCTTGTCCCCCATTAAAACCAACTTTTGCCTACAGGTACGTAAATGAAATATGAATTTGGACATTTACTATGTGAATGTCTCAGGAACTTTAAAAAATTACCCTATTGTACAAAAAAAGGGGGCGGGGCCCTTTCTCAGAGAGTTGGCATTGTGAAATGTAGACAACTTCGCAATAAAATTCAATATCCTGTTTTTATAGGCTATCCCCAAAAAAAGATCCTTTGTGAAGGATTTTCAAGTTCCAAGAGAAGAACCTTAGTAAAATGTAGGGTTTGGGTAAGAAAAAAAAAAATGGAAGAGTTGCGTTAAAACTCAGTTAATAGCATTAAATATAAGGAAGTCTGGTCTATACGTCTATAAATTTCCCTTTAAAGATGGGAAATAAACACCAAAAATGCCAGGAGTTTGAACAAAGATGAATGCAGATGATGAAAAAGATGAGTCACCAGTGGAAATGCACATAGAAGCACACGGAAGGTTCTGAGGCAATTTTTTACAGATACGCAGCATTTCATAGAACAAACGTTACCTAAAAAACAGGTGTGTTTCTCCATGATGTGTGGAGAGGAGCGGTCATTTTTTTTTCCATTTCAGAAGCAGATCATTTTCTTGATTTAGAATTTTCTATTACCGTTTTATCAGTAAAAAAAGGTATGCCAAAAACAATTTGAATCAGCCATTGTAGAAGACTCCAGAACCGGTACAAAAGGACTGCTTTGGGATGGGTTTTTTGGGTCTTGTTTTTGTTTTTTTAACGTCAAACAAGCCTGCTTTTTGGGGTGAGGAACGTGTTCTTGACTGTGGTAATGACTGCACAATTCTGGAAATATCCTCAAAGCCATTCAATTATATGCTTTATATGAGGGAATTGTATGGAATGTGATTTGTGGATCACGGACAGGCTCCAACGTAAGTGGTCAGAAGTCAAGGCTGGGCTGTGAGAGTTTCGAGGAACCGAGGGGGTTGTAGGGATGGGTTTTTAGCAGAGTAGACATCAGGATGGGTCAAGTGGGATGCAGGGACTGAATGGGGCCTTCATCACCCTGACCCCCTCCAGCTTGTCTGCTTCTGTTCCCGGAAGGTCTGCTCACTGTCCCCCTTTCCACAAACTGGTCTTCCTAGTTGCCAACGTGTCCTGATTGATCTTGTCTCTCTTGTTTGTATATAATATTGAATTGGATTATGGAAGTAACTACTACCTATAATATTTCTTTTTTAAAAGCTCTTGATTCCCAGGGTGCCTGGGTGGCTCAGTTGGTTAAGCAAGCATCTGACTTTGACTCAGGTCATGATCTCACAGTTTGTGAGTTCGAGACCCACGTTGAGCTCTGTGCTGACAGCTCAGGGCCTGGAGCCTGCTTCGGATTCTGTGTCTCCCTCTCTGCCCTCCCCTGCCCTCGCTCTGTTTTTTCTCTCTCAAAAATAAATAAAAGTTAAAATCAATCAATCAATCAATAAGTAAATAAATAAAAACTCTTGATTCCCTAGCTAAACTTTAAAAATCTTTTATCACTTTGGTTTTTTGTTTGGTTTTGTTTTGCTCTAATGAGAAACTACATTGCCTTTTTTTTCTCCCGCTGGGCAAGAATGTAGTGAGTGAGAGAGAGAGTGTGTGTGTGTGTGTGTGTGTGTGTGTGTGTGTGTGTGTGTTTCAGGATAGCTCGATTGTAGAACCATGCCATAGTAAACATCTCAGAGCTTGGCTTTTTTTTTTTTTTTAATCTACCAGCAGGTTATGTCAGTTGTGGAGTTTAGTCAGGAAAACTGAAACAGGCCATTGTCTTGATTTAAAACATGTCAGAATTATTTGTGGGCCTCGGATACTTGTCAGGGACTGTGAATATTTGAGCTTGGGCCACATGAAATTCACTTCACATCATACTCAAACTTCTTAGACATGATTCCTCCTTAAATAGGACCATTCTTTCAAAATCCAGAGTGCAAACTCAGAAAACGGTCTCCAGCAAAGGGAGAGTACTTGCAAGGTCAAAGAGACTCAATGTCATAGACATCTATGGTAGTGAACTTGCTTTGTAAATCTCTGCCATGTAAATGAAGTCACTGAGCTTACTGGAAAGTGTGGCTAAAACCCCCTATTTTGTAAGATTATGGTAGATTTGTTGGAAGGGTAATGAGAGACTCTCCTCCTTTCCTCCCTCCCTCCTCCATCCAGAACAAACTGGCTCTGAGAGAAGCCCTCCCCATCATTTCATTAAGTCCTTTTCTTTTCTTTTTTTTCTTTTCTTTTCTTCCTTTTTTTTTTTCCCCCAGCATGAGCTCACTGCTTTCAGTTAACTAGTAATAAATGATTTGTTAGCAGCAACTTACATCATTGCCTTATAAATAACCACCAACTGCTACATTTGACTTCCTCGAAATGTTGACTCAGATGCTGGATGCCCACAAGGGTACCGGTCTGCAACCTTTCACTCTCTTGATGCCAGACAAGCCCACAGAGCCTGCCCAGGAGATGGGCGGCACCACACTGCACAGATAACGGACCACTTCAGATAGCGTCGCTATGCCCTGGGGAGGAAAGACGAAAGCAGGGTGGACCATGTTCCTGGGGTCATGCGGCCCCCACAGATCTTCCCCCACTGATTCCGCAGTGAGTGAAGAACCTCCTGTCCCATGATCAGAGCCCTTCACGTATGGAGTCCTTACAGGCTGCTCTCAGGAGCCTCCAAATGTAAGAGGCAGAGTTTTCCCACTGCCAGTTACTCAGGTGACAGTGTCATCTGTCCCACACAGAGCAGTAAGAATGCCCCTCCTCTCTGCCACCTGCTTGTGAGGAAGAGTAACTGTATCTGCAAAGCAAGTGCTAGGATTGGAGGGTTTAAGAGGGCAGCATAGGGCTCTCTGGCTTAATCTGATCATCTGATGATGCCCACGCTTTATCAGAAAGAATTATTTTTTAGCTCAAATGTAAAGAAAGGAGGCTGAGGGGCACCTGGGTGGCTCCGTCGGTTAAGTGTCTGACTTCGGCTCAGGTCATGACCTCATAGTTTGTGGGTTCGAGCCCCGCATCAGGCTCTGTGCTGACAGCTCGGAGCCTGCAGTCTGCTTCAGATTCCGTGTCTCCCACTCTCTCTGCCTCTCCCCCACTCACACTCTCTCTCTCTCTCAAAAATAAATAAACATTAAAAAATTGAAAAGAGAGAAAGAGAGGGAGGGAGGGAGGGAGGCTGAAAGCTGAAAGACCTGAGCTTGATGTCTACTCTTTACTAACCAAGGCTCTCAGTAAGCTTACTCCAACTTGGTAAAGGCACACAAGCTCCTGACAGTTTTCCTCAATACAGTCAATTCAGATCACCTAAAAAGCCTCTCTTTACCTGTCTCACAGCCTTGTTGGAGGGATCAAGTGAGAGCACAAATGTGCTCTGAAGCACTGTACAAACGTTACGTATGTAGACCACTCACCCGCCAGCCCAAAGCCATTCCCAGCACATGGGTGTAGGACGCCTAGCCCTGGATTCGTATCTTCCACCCTGTGGTAGACTGAATTATTCACTCCAATCTCTTACCCCTTCCTGCATCCATTTCCTTCACCATATAACTTTGCAGTTCCTCCAAATGAAGTCACAAGATATTTCGCTTAGGCTGACCAACCCATCCTGGTTTTCCCAGGACTGAGACACTTCCCAGGATGTAGCTTTCAATACCTAAGACCAGGAAAGCCTGTGGCAAACCCAGATGGGCTAGTTAGAATAGAAGACTTTCCTACCTTTTGTTACCTTCAAGCTTGGCCATGTAACTTGCTTTGACAATTAAATCATAGCAGAAATGACACATGCACTGTTTGAGATATGCATGGGTGGTGATATTGTGAGACCCCGCCCCTCTGCCATTACTATGAGAAGAGCATCCTTTTCCGGAGCAGCTGCTGCTCCTTCCAGAATGAACATGTGCAAAACAGACCTAAGCACAACCAACAGGAAGAAACCAAGCCCAGGGGGACCCTTCTAGATATAGCTTCAATCAGCCAACTCCAACTGATCCACCACTATGTGAGTCAGAATCAGTGGTGGTTGTTTTAAGCCACTGAATACTGAGGTCGTTTGTTACAAGGCAAGAGCTGACTGATATACACATGGTTTCTTTGATCCCAGACCATCTTTTGTTTTCTCTACCCTCGGCTACGAGTCCCACATTCTACCTCAGTTGGGGAGGGCAGTTAAGTCCTGCTTTGGTGGCACAGACCTCTCAGCAATCCCCTATTGTACAGAAGGAAAGTGGCAACCTGACAATTACTTGCTTTATAAAATAGTAGGAAGAACATTATGCATGGGGTGAAAACATCGAAGACACTAATTGGTGGTATAATATATCTCCCTCAAAGGATGATCTGGATATTAGAAATTGACACGTCAAAGGAATAAGCTTGTGATTTAAAAACAAATTCAAGGGGCACCTGGGTGGCTCGGTTGGTTAAGCATCTGACTTCAGCTCAGGTCATGATCTCGTGGTTCGTGGGTTCAAGCTCCGCATCGGACTCTGTGCTGACAGCTCGGAGCCTGGAGCCTGCTTCAGATTCTGTGTCTCCCTCTCTCTTTGCCCCTCCCCTGCTCACGCTCTGTCTCTCTCTAAATATTAAAAAAATAATAAAAATTAAAACAAAAATCAAAAAATAAAAATAAAGGATGGGGGACACATACCTGGCACTCCCATTCCATATCCCTCTACAAAGACCTAAGAAATACAAAATACGGGAAATTCTTCATGACCACTAGAAGCCGTAAACAGAAGTTGTCTGTCCCTGAAATGTTCATTTTCTCAGATTTTCAAAATATCCCTTTTTCCTCCTACAGTGCATACAGATTTCTAAAACTTGTGCTTCACTTCTCTTACGTGTCACTTTCGTGGTGCCAATTTTAGCTTTCCTAAAAAGCAAATTCTTAGAAGTCTTCTGATACATAGCAAGCACACAATACAACTAATGAGTATGGCTATGTACTTATTAAAACCAGGCCTTGAATGTATATGAAGTAAGTTGTTGAGATGTTCACGACATAGAGAAAAAGTAGGTGATAAAACACTCTGATCACATTTGGGGGAACTACCCAAGTGTGCACACAGACGCACAGGCAAGTGAAAATTATATATGGTTATCGCCTGCAGCTATAAAAGTATGTCATATATCTTTTCACAATAACTATGCATTTGTAGTACTGGGGAAATAAATTAAGAAAAACAAAGCATTTTATATTTATTTTTTAAATTTTATTTGAAAGAGAGAATGTGTGTGCAAGTTGGGGGGAGAGAGAGAGAGAGAGAGAGAGAGAGAATCCCAAGCAGGCTCCAAGCTTAGCACGGAGCCTGAATGTGGGGCTTGATCCCATCACCTTGGGATCATAACCTGAGCCGAAATCAAGAGTCAGACGCTTAACCAGCTGAGCCATCCAGGTGCCCCAAGAAAACCAAAGCATTTTATTTATTTTTTTATTTTTAATTTTTTGATGTTTACTTATTTATGAGAGAGAGAGAAACAGAGCACTAGCAGGGAAGAGGCAGAGAGAGAGGGAGACACAGAATCTGAAGCAGGCTTCAGGCTCTGAGCTGTCAGCACAGAGCCCGATACGGGGCTCGAACTCACAAACCGTGAGATCATGACCTGAGCCGAAGTCAGATGCTCAACCGAGTCACCCAGGCACCCCAAAAACAAAGCCATTTTAAAGAGTTAAAGCTTAACCTTCTGCTCTACTCTTCCCCATGACTCCTACAGGCAGGGAACCTTCCTGCTCACCTGCCAGCTGTGCCCAGCCAGGTCTCTCTCTTGAGCTCCCTTTTCCTCAACCTCCCCCAAGTGGTCCTTGTGTTGTCACTCCATAGCTAGACGGGGCTCAGAGCTTAGGCTCCCTCAAGCTCCTAGATGGGATTAAAACCCTCCAGCAATTGCTAAATAGCCTCTCTCATGGGACTGGCAGGTAGAGATTTTCCTGGGCGTGTGTGGCATCCATCTGAGGAATGGAGAATCCATTGTCAAGAAATCAAACCAAGACCTTTGTCTTCCAAGGAGTGCGTGTGTGTGTGTGCGCGCGTGTGTTAGGATTAAGTCAGTGTCATAGAAAATTGTTAACATTGGCTTTGTTTCTGGGTTATTGGAGCCTTAACAAAGGAAAAAAATCTGTAAAGGCTCAGCTTCATTGTGTAAAGACACACAAATTACAGGCACTTATGTGATCTGGTCACCATTCATTCGTAAAAGCGTTCCAGCACAATAACAATTATCCATATTGTTAAATATGTGGATGTTGCCAGATTAACTGTGCTGTAAATTTTAATTAATTGCAACACAAAACTGTTGGCTTGGGCTCAGTCATCATGATCGGCTGTTCCTGAAGCATTACCATCCGCTCCCATCTCTGAGGATCTTCAGAGAACATTGGTCAGGGCGGCATGATGGGTCCAAATGCACTTAATCACTCTTGGCGCGATTATCACTACGGGTACCAGTCTGGTAAGTTTCCCCAAATCTTAAATAACAAAGTTATAATAATTCTTA
Organism: Panthera uncia; assembly: GCF_023721935.1. Classification (NCBI taxonomy): domain Eukaryota; kingdom Metazoa; phylum Chordata; class Mammalia; order Carnivora; family Felidae; genus Panthera; species Panthera uncia. The sequence continues at coordinate 52,586,396 of NC_064814.1, forward strand.
AAAAGCTAAAGTGCATCTCTTATTGTTTCTGACAAGTCTCCCCATTCCTTATTGTTCATTTTGCACCAATATACCAACCAGATGGCTTATATTCATCTTATTTACACTATTTTTTCCAGCCAAACAATATTAATCCAAAAGTATAAACTAATCCATGTAAACTTCTTGCTGCCCAAGACCTACAGCAGCCTGTTCTCTTGTTTCTTGCTCCCGGTTGGGTCACCTTGTGGTCCTCTGTCCATCTGTCCAGACTCTTCATCCTCAGACCTGTTTCATCCTTCTCCAGGGTCTATGCCCCTTTCCAGTGAAGCCTCAGTGGGTGGTCCTCAGAGCCCAGGCCTGGAACCTTCTCTTCTGCAGAACGTTTCCTTGTCTTGATGTGGCTGTTAAAAAGACTGTTTGCTGAAATAGAATCACCCACATGTATAGAAGTCCTGACCCAGCAGACGGATGACTGTGGAACTTAAATGGCCCAGAATGGGGTCTATTTACTGACCCCATTAATATGTAGCTTCATCAGTCAATCACTGCGTATTTGCTGAAAGGCTAAGAGGTGCCTCATGTTTTGCTCAGATTCTTGGGAATGCTACAAAAGCAGAGGTCCTACACTTGAGGGGCATAGAGCATATACATAGTTGGAAAGGGGGGAGTTGATGTGGGCAGAGGAATCTGTAAGAAGCAAATAGAGAAAAAAATCACACACACACACACACACACACACACACACACACACACCCTCAGTTGGGGCTACTCTGGGTACAGTAAGATGCAGGGCAGCCAGAATGATGTGAGGGCAGCAGGTCAAGAGAAGACAGATCCGACTGGACTCTGAAAGATGGATGGCTAAGATTCAGATAGGAACCCGAGAGGAGTCTGATCTCATAAAAGGTGAAAAGAAAACCATGGCAGAGTCTCTGGGAGAGGAGCGTTACAGGACACACTGAGAATTCTGTCTTCAAAAGGTTTCTCCGGTAGTTCTTTACATACCATGGTGGAGGGGAAGAATTAGGGAAGGCAGCGTGAGACACGTCCCTACTGGGAAAGCTCCCAAGCCTGGTGTCACTAACCTCCTCAAACTCTGTCTCTAAGCATTCGTGAAGCAATGTGATTGGAGTTTTTACAAAACACCACACAACATAGGGCTTTGGCATTAAAAAGGGGGCAGGAGGCAGTCCTCTGCATCCTTCATGTTCCCAAAGCTAGTAGGTGAATACACCTCATCTGCAGGGAAGATTACTTATATGAATTGTCCTTTTAGGGACTCTTCCATGAATTTTCTTCATTGAAAAGCCATCTCGGGGCGCCTGAGTGGCTCAGTCGGTTAAGCATCTGACTTCAGCTCAGGTCATGATCTCATGACCTCTGTGCTGACAGCCTGGAGCCTAGAGCCTGCCTCGGATTCTGTGTCTCCTTCTCTCTGTCTCTGCCCCTCCCCAGCTCGCACTCTGTCTCCCTCTCAAAAAATAAACATTAGGGGCGCCTGGGTGGCGCAGTCGGTTAAGCGTCCGACTTCAGCCAGGTCACGATCTCGCGGTCCGTGAGTTCGAGCCCCGTGTCAGGCTCTGGGCTGATGGCTCGGAGCCTGGAGCCTGTTTCCGATTCTGTGTCTCCCTCTCTCTCTGCCCCTCCCCCATTCATGCTCTGTCTCTCTCTGTCCCAAAAATAAATAAAAAAATAAAAAATAAAAAAAAAATAAAAAAAAAAAAACATTAAAAAAAATTTTTTTTAAAAAGAAAAACCATCTCAAGAGTTCCCCAGCAAAAGATAACAGGGATACAAGGGATACAAGGGAATAGGATTTTCAACGTAACCAACGTTGCTTGCAGTTAAGAGACATCCATGTAAAACTAAATCCAAGCACTCCCTGATATGAAGAGTAGATGGAAGGAGGAACCATTTGAAAAAAATATGCCACCGAAGAAAATATAAGCAAAAGAGAGAGAGAGAGAGAGGGAGAGAGAGAGAGAGAGACATAATATAGGAACCCCTTGGGAAACCAGATAAAGATAAAACGCTGATCAAGATGATGACACATTGCTGACACTTCACTAAGCAGAACTGCCGGGAAGTGGATTTTTTTCCCCTCCTGTTAGCTGTTCCTCCTAAAGCTAAGGAACATCCTAAAATTGTTCAGAATTCCAGACCCTCAAACAGGTAGCTCTTCTTGCTAATTAGGACCCTCCTGCATCTGGCTCTCTCTTACCCATCTGCCTGTATCTCCCACAAACCCCAAGCCCCACCTGACTCTATCATCCATCCAACCAGGTTTCTCCCATGGCTCTATCTGTGCTCTGCTTTGATCTCCAATGCTCAGCTCCCCTCTTCAAAGCGGCTTACTCACTCTATTCTGCCCATCTAAAGCAGTCCCACTGAGGTCCAGCTTTCTCAGGAAGTCACCCCAGCCTGCCCACCACAGCCGACGCTGGGTGAAAGCATCCTGCCTCAAGGCACAAAGAGCACATGTTCCAAAGATCCCAGTACTGTGGAGCTCAGCATCAGTCTTCATTCAGTACCAGTCCCGTGCATACATCTCCCGAAGGCATCACCGAATAGGTAAACAGAGAGAAATAAACCTTGAACATTGAACAGTCTTGAGTTTGCTGGGTTTTGCGAATCTTGCACACGGTTTATTGCCAAATGAGAAACTGAACTAGGTCCTTAGTTAAGCCCGCTTCAAATCTACTACACTGCTCTTTGCTCTGGATTTAGAGAGAAGCTATAAGCAAATATGTCCTTTCTTTCCCCTTCAAGAAAAGCAACAGTCAGATGGCTAAAGACTATTAGTCAAGGACTGTGGTGAAACCTTAAGAGCGAAGATTACAAATCAAAGAAAACGGGGCCCTGTGATAATGCAGCGACTTCAGAGGGCTGCAGGATGCTACGACGCGCAGCATTCGCCGACCACTGGGAGGTCAACCGGCAAACACCGGGAAGTGGAGCAGACATAGAGGAGATTTTGCCCAGCCTGCGAGCAAGGGCCTGGAAAGAGAGAGGCTTGATAAAGAAGGCCTCGTCAAGAGGGAGAGAAGCATTATGTCAATATTTAGACTACCCCAGAGAGACGGATGGAACCTGGAAGAGGATGCAGATTTGTGGTCCAGAAAGAAAGCTCTAAGCCACCCTCAGCTCGGCAGGAAAGGAAGCGAGCGGGCTGGTCCACACTGAGGCCTCAGGCTACCCTGAAGGAGGTCAAGTAACAATACCCTGGGGTGAGTCTGCACCTCCCAGACCTCCTCCGACTCAGTACAGTCTCTCTTGGCCTCGTGACTAGCAAACTTCACTGTCTTTGGAGGAGATGCTTGGCTCATGGAGCTTAAGATACTGCAACTTGGGGTTTCCCTGGAGCTGTTTCCTCCTACAAGTATCTGCGAAGACTGTAAACAGCAGCCACCGTATCTTGACCCTGGTATTAACGCTCCAAATATTGTTCTGGCATCTTCAGTACGGGGTTGGTACCAAAGAGGGCTCTGGGTGGCACGTGCCACAGCATCCTTAGACGGGCTGGCTGTTGTCCGCAGAGGGGCCAGGCCTCCGAGCAAAGCCACACAGGCTGGCCACCCGGGGCAGAGTTCTGTAAGAACGAGCCCGTGATGAAACCACTATAAATCTCTGTTTAAAAAACCCTTGTTAAGTTTTCTGTTTTGTTTTGTTTTGTTTAAATGTTGTTTAAACATCTTCGGTCCTGGAAGAGAGGCGAGGCCTGGGTCCCTCAGTTCTGAGGAACTTCTGGACTACAGCTGAGCGTGTCCGATGAAGTATGAGAATCTCAATAAAGAAAACATTAAACAGAAACTAAGTGTTTAATGTAAAAACCTGGCAGCTGTGTGTTCATTTTACTTAGTATCTACCTGCCGAGAGACAAAGGTTTTCCCTTTGTTTTGGTTGGAAAATTCCTCTCTTCTCATTAGAAAAACACTGTCAGTGAGGTTCATTTTTTTTTCCCCCAGGATAGAGACACATCTCCCTAAATGTCATGTGTCCTATTTGGGCACCTCGGAGAAAATATGCAGGCCGTCTCAGGGAACACAGGAGCATAATTAAGGGACAATTAATATCTACTCTGACTTAACCTTTATCAGTCGAATGGGAAAAAAAGCATCCACAGTTAAGGGAGAAAAACAAACCATATCCAGGCAGCTTTAAGGATAAAATCAAAACAGTGTAAAACCTTCATGACCTTGAAGGTCCAAGCATGACCTTGAAGGTCCAAATCAGAGTCCGTGCCAAGAACAGCATCCAGTGTGCATAGAGTCGGTAACTGTTGAATGAAAGAGAGGTTGAAGCTTGAGAATAAAATAGGTGATGTCGTATTTTATTGAGGACCCACGGCAGGAAAAAACAGGGAAGCGTTCCCTCACCGTGAGATTAGGACCGCGTGAGGTTTTTGGAGAACGCTACATATACCTTCACACATAGAAACGCTTCCCAAATGCTTTCATGTTGAGGCAAAAACAGGGGATACGAAAACCACGACACTGGGTTGGATGAAATGGAATCCACACAAAGGCAACCAGCCCAGGACCTGAAGCCATACTAGTCACTCCAGGAGCTAAGTGTCCTGACAAGTCTCTTGTCACCTCTTTCTGGACCCCAGTATGCCAAGTTCACTGTCTGGAAAGCCCTAAAATATGGTGGGCTTTCACGTCTCTGCTTTTAATTTTTGTAGCGGTTCCTCCTTAAGGAAACAAGTTACAATATCTGGGTGCCTGGGGCCGCATCACCACTCAACGGGGGCTTCTCCTAACTGCAGACAAAATCTCTCAGAGGAAATAAATTATCATGAAACCAAATGTAAAATCGTATCTGCCCCAGGATTATTCTAGTAATTTCCACCCGCCCCACCCCAACCAACCAATTGGTTGAACAGAACATTTTTACCAAGCAGAACATGAGGCTGCTTCTACTTGTGGCTTTCTATTTCAGCCTGAGTTTTTGTGTTGGGGGGCTCAGGCCATCACTGGTTCATGCCCAAATTAGCATCAGGTTTTGTTGTTTTTTTTTTTTTTAATATTTATTTATTTTGGGGAGCATGCAAACGGGGGAGGGGTAGAGAGAGGGGGACAGAGAATTCGAACCAGGCTCTGCGGTGACAGGCTGACAGCAGAGGGGCCGATGTGGGGCTCGAACTCACGAACCGTGAGATTGTGACCTGAGCCGAAGTCGGAAGCTCAACCGACTGAGCCACCCAGGTGCCCCAGCCTCAGTTTTAACAAAGATGTTCACCAAGAACCAACCTCCTCTTCCTCTGGCATCTAGCCTGGCCTCGTTTCCCAGAAGCCTTCTTGCAGTTAACCTGGTCCCTTGGCTGGGTTCTCACTGACGCAAAGCGAATGCTGATCGTGGGACCGCGTCTTAAAACAATTAAGAAAAAGGCGTGCCTCCTCTCTGCTCTCTATAGCATGGGCTCCATTGAGATGCCAGGATGGGATGTATCTGGGACCTTGAATCACCATGTGGAGACATGGCCCGCCAACCAGTAACTGTCATGCAAGTGAAAGATAAATTTCTACTGTCTTTGAGCCTTTGGACAATCTGGGTTCTGTCCAGCAACTATCTAATGCAACTCCTCTCAGCCTTGGATCTACAAAGCCCCACTCTCTGAGCCCCTTCCAATAATTCCTTGCTCCCTGGGCCTCTCACACAACAGCATTTTGTCCACAGTATGTCCTGGACCCAAGAGCCTAGTGATCGGATGGGCCACAAAGGGTGACCGCCACAGTCACCCCTCCGTTACCTGGGCCAGACCAAAAGTCCCGGCCTCCTGGCTCCACGGACTGACAGCTTTATCCGAGGCCCATTCAAATGAGTGGAATCTCCCATCTGCTTTATTGGCCGACACCATAAAACGTCCTGACCTCAAATGAATTTTATGTATTTCTACAAACATAACATTTCTTGCCATTGTTTAATTTGAGATGTCTCGGGGATTTATTAATAGTTTCATAAAGATATTTTCTGTTTTATCTGACTGAAGTATTTGCCTAGGATAAAAAATATTCTTTTTTCCATGCATTTTTTATTCTCTATTTGCTCTTGGCATGCATGAGGCATTAACCCCACGCTTGACTCAAAGCCCAGGTAGAAAACTCATTCCTAGGAACACAAAGCGAGCAGGTCAGGCCCCAGAAGAAAGGAAATGAACACAAAAAGATGATTGTTTTTCATAGGATCATGGTAAAAATGAAAATCCGTTAGGAGCAAGCTGGAAAGAGGGATCAGGATCACCTAAGCCAACACTGCTCACAGGGCCGGGCATCACACGAGAGCCTGTTAGAAATGCAGATTCTCAGGCCTTCCCACCGACCTCCAGAATCAGAATCTGCTTTTTCACAAAACCCCCATGGGATCTGTGAGTATATCCAACTGTCAGAAGAACTGGTCCAAGCAGTACAAAGACCTGGTTGTATAATTCTGCCCTTCAAATCATTTCCTATCGGGCACCTTTAATTTGAGTAAGGAAAAAAAAAAATCAAGGCCAATTCTCAATACAGCTTGACTGATTCCACCGAGGCTTAACACTTTCCTGACACACAGGTCTAACAAGCCTCCCTGTGAGAAACTTACATTCTGCATCTGCACATTAAAATTACTTCCATTTAAAAATGCAAAAGGACTAACTGAATGCTGGAGGGGTCACTGGTTTCCCATCTCTGTTGTCTAGGGGAACTTGAGGGAAGTGTGGATCAGAGCTGGCGGGGGGAGGGGCAGGGGGTGGGACAGGAACTAATCTTTGGGCGCAGAAGAAAGGAGGGAAGAGAACAGTGTTAAGTATATGTCTTTCTAGTATTTTTATATGTATTCTTAAATGGCATAAGGTGTGTGCATAGTGGGCTTTCTTTTTTTTACTTAACAAAGAAAAGTAAATTTCCCCTTATTAATAAATATAATATAGCTCAAATATAAAAACACAAATTCAGAAAGATATATGCACCCTTATGTTTACTGCAGTATTATTCACAATTCCCAAGTTGTGGAAACAGCTCAAGTGTCCACGGATAGATGAATGGATAGAGAAGATATAGATAGATACATAAAGGAATATTACTCAGCCATAAAAAAGAGTGAGATCTTGCCATTTGCAACAACATGGATGGAGGCTGAGGGTGTGATGCTAAGTGAAATAAGCTAGTCAGAGAAAGACAAATACCACATGACTTTCCTCATAGGTGGAATTTAAGAAACAAAACAAATGAACAAAATTTAAAAAAGAGACAAGCCAAAAAACAGACTCTTAACCACAGAGAACTGATGGTCATCGGGGGGCAGGGAGGAGAGGGGGAGAATGGGTCAAACAGCTGATGGGGATAAGAGTACACTTATCTTGATGAGCACTGAGTAAAGTACAGACTCGTTGAATCACTATATTGTACACCTGAAGCTAATATAACACTGTGTTAACTATATTAGAATCAAAATTTTAAAAATAAATTATATATTATATATATTTATATTAATATATATTAAGAACGGACACATTTTTAATTAATATACGGCATGGATTTTCTATGATTTCTTACTCCACATCCTAATTAATGCTGGCGCTAACTGGTAGTTCTTCACTATTCCAAAAAATGCCCCCACAGATCATCAGCCTTGCAGATAAATTTCAGTCCACATCTTAGATTTCTCCCTTTGAGATAAATCCTAAGAATTCTTTATACTGAAACTTTAAGGCTATGTGAAATTTCCTTGTTTTGTGATACGAAATGGTAATCACGTTATTTTCATTTTGTTTAATGTTTATTTTTGAGAGAGAAAGAGAAAGTGTAAGTGGGGTAGGGACAGAGAGACAGGGAGACAATGAATCCGAAGCAGGTTCCAGACTCCAAGCTGTCAGCACAGAGCCTGACGTGGGGCTCGAACCCACGAACCATGAGATCATGACCTGAGCTAAAGTCGGCCACTTAATCGACTAGGCCACCCAGGCACCCCGTAATCATATTATTTTTAAATAACTGCTCTGCCACCATAGATAACCTGTAAGGGTTTATGACATAATCACATACTAAGCTCCTTACTCACTTTTACTTACTGTACATCTGTAATATTTTCATTTCTGATAGTGCAGGTTTATTGATTTGTGGGTTCCCCCCCCCAAAATATTCTTGGCTATTTTGTCAACCTCTTAGAAATATTAGACTTCTGAGAATTACAATAAACATACCAACTAATTGAAGGTAGACTATCAATATCAGACCTTCCCATCCAGAAATGTGAGATCTCTCAGTGCAGTGGAATCTTATATGTCATTTGATAATGTTCAGTTCTAGTTTTTGTGTACACTGGACATTTCTTTCTTAAATTTAATTCTAGAGTTTTTTGTTGTTGTTGGCTTATTTACTTATTTATTTGCTATTGAGAACGAGATTATTTAAGACTTTCTGCTGACCTGTATAAAAGCTACTAATTTTTTGTACATTTTGTGACTAGCCAGCTTACCAGATTCTTATCACAAATGTCATCACTTTCCATTATCTGCTTGGGTTTCCTGTAAATTACCTACAAAGCAATGACAATTTTGACTCCTCTTTTCTAATACTGAAGCCTCTTTTCTTTCTTCCCTCTTTTTTTTTTTAATTCTTATTTTGTCTTTTACATTTTCCCCGTACTTGTTTGATTTTTGGCTTAAAAAACAGGATTTACAAAGGGGTAGGGTATGGGTTAATGATGTGTTTGTTTTTCAAGTTTTACTATTAGGATTTTGGTATTATTGGGAAGATATCCATTTATATAAGCTTTGAAACCACTGCATTCATGTGGAAATTTTCTATTCAACACTTGAAAGAATTTGTCCAAATGACATTTGGGTTCAGAACTTTGACCACATGTAAAGTGTCATTAATGGCCTTAGTCCAGTTATCTCTGATCTCAACTTGAGTCGACACAGGTAGATTCTAACTTTCGAATCTGGACAACCAAGATTTAAAAAGAAATGTTTTTACTGTAAGCATAATATATTTTAGTTTCCTCCATCTGTAGCTTATTCCCCTTTATTATAATATTGTAAATCTGTCTTTTCTCTCCTTTCTTATTCTCTTACTGCTGTCCCTTCCCATACTGCTTCTCTAGCTCTGTCTTTTGAGGTTTTTTTTAACTGACCATACGTTTCTTACACTGATTAGAGTACCATCTTTCCTATTTAAATGGATTCTGGCACCAATTACAGTGTGTGTGTGTGTGTGTGTGTGTGTGTGTGTGTGTGTGTGTGTGGTGTGTGTGTCTGTGCACGTGCGCGTGTGTGTGGGTCCCTACATCACCAAGCAATTCCCCAACACCAACTGGGTGTCCTACAATTCAAGTCAATTCTGACACTGTCTACCCAGAGATAGGTCCCATAGGTTAAGGGTTCGGTCCCACAAGACTGTCCCCAACACCCTCCCCCCGCTTCAGACACCAATCACCAAGACCCGGTTATCACCTGTGCTTCCAAACAACTGGGTAGAGATTGGAGGTTCCAATGATTTTGCCCCAACCCCTCTCCTTGGGTCCGATGAATTTTCAAGAATGGCTCACAGAACTCTGAGAAATATTTTCTTTACTAGATTACCCATTTAGTATAAAAGGGTACAACGCAGGAACAGCAGCCAGATGGAAGAGATTCAGAGGGCAAGGTATGGGGAAAGGGTGGGGAGTTTCCATGCTCTCTGGGTCCACCACTCTTTCGAACCTCCACATGTGCACCAACACAGAAGCTTTCGGAACCCCTCTCTTAGGTTTTTATAGTGTCTGCATTACATAAACACAACCGATTAGATCGTTGGCCATTAGCAGTCAATTCAACCTCCAGCCCCTCTCTCCCTCCCTGGAAGTCTGGAGTAGGGGAGATGGGGGTGGGAATTGGAGGGTAGGACTGAAAAATCAGCCCTTTAATCCTGCAGCAACCAGCCCCCTTCCTTAGGTGCTTTCCAAAGACACCTTATTAACATAACAAAAGACACCTTTATACTGGTCAACAATAGGAAATTCCAATTATTTTAGAAGCTCTGTGCCAGAAATGGGGACAAGACCAAATATATATATAATATATATACAATAATTATTACTATTATAAACCACAGTATCACTCAGTTCACAGTTTTTAAATGGAATGTTTAGTATTCTTTTCCTTAAATTTATATACATGTGTGTATGCATCTTTATATCACATATAGTAAATGTATATTCTCTTAACATTTTTATAAGAGAAGGATGTCATATTAGAGAAGCTCGGACGTGAAGAGAAGGCAAGAAATCCTGCTGCGGTTAGAAATCAAAGAGGGGGCAGGAGCCAGGGGCGAGTTTGTTTGTTGTTGTTTTAATAAGACAAGGGTGACTAGAACATGTGTTTATGTCATGGTTCAGGAGCCAGGAGAGAGGACGGCTGAAGATACAGGTGAGAGATGAGGATCTCAGTGGTGTCTGTTTTCTTACGTGAGCTGGGGCCAGTCACCCTCCTCTTGAGTTTATTTGTAAATCGGGGGCCGTGATGGCTGTCTTATCTTCCAGCATTGTTGTGAGCAGCAAATGGCATATTTTAAGAGCACGTGCGTTGTGAATGGTAAAGCATGACATACGTAGTCACTAACTATGGGCCTTACTGGGTTGGGTGAGCTGCCCACTGAGGTTCAAACTAAGAGTTCAACTACATAAATGAATGCACACCTAGGACTTGCCTATGGTTCTGCCATAGCTTGCTTGTCCCAAATTGCGAGTCTCTGTTATTCCCAAATAAACCCATTTTTGCCATTAAGATAAAAAATTAATTAACTGATGCACACTGGATCAAAACACCTAACTCGCAGAGTCAGGAGTTTCACGCGGTCTCCCAAAGCATAGTTCTCACGACCGGATGGAGCTGTTGAGTTGAGCAGAAAATATGGGTGATGGTGGGAAATTCTGGCAGTCCCTATCCCAATCTTAGCTTGAAAGGGTGCCCTGACTCAAGGACTCAACTTATCCAGACTTCGAGACAAGAATTTCTCCATCACAAGGATGGAAACATCATCACCGTCTTATCCTGCTTTCACTACAATCTCAAGTAACTGTACACAATTTGGCTTCCCCTGAAATCCTGCACACAAACACAGAGCAGATGCTAACCACGCCAGTTTGAGGTTTTCTAGTTCATATTATCGTAATCACCTGCTATGACCGGCTAGCACCTCTCACTGTTCATGTACCAGGAATACAGTAACAGAATCACCATGTTACACAACTCCAAGGGCACCACCAAAAACACAGTCTATGTAAAAATGGTACCCTCTGAGGGGCTCCTGGGTGCTCCAGTCGGTTAAGCATCAGACTTCAGCTCAGGTCACGATCTCATGGTTCATGGGTTCAAGTCCCACATCGGGCTCTGCGCTGACAGCTCAGAGCCTGGAGCCTACTTCAGATCTTCTGTCCCCCTCTCTCTCTGCTCCTCCCCCACTTGTTCTATTTATTATTTAAAAATAAATACACTTAAAAAAATGGTACTCCTTGGAACACAACTACAACGGCAGGCGCTGCTGACAAAATCCAGTGTTTCCTCTTCTTCCTTGGCCCATAGTTTGGATACTTTCCCGAGCCTCCTTTGAAATTAGGTGTGAGTTCTAAGTAATGCAATGAGGGTGTGAGTGATGTGCTCCCTTTCAGGCTTTGTGCACACAAACCTCTTATGCATGCTCCTTTGTCTTTTCCCCATTTTTTCCTGGCTGAATGATAAGGTTCACAATGACCTTGAAAACCATGTCTGAAACTAGAAGGATCTGTGTTGTCTTGAATGACTCTTGAATGACTCCAGGGACCAGTGTTTTCATTGACTTCTGTCCTTCACTTGTTACATGTGCAAAAAAACGACCTCCTGTTGTGTTTGGGCCATCATACACTGTTTTGATGTAGTCTCTGCAGAGGGAACGACATCTTGAGCAATGAAGCTGAGACCCAAACCTCGAGAAGGAGCCAACCGCACAAAGACTTCTGGGCAGGAGGGAAAGCGGGGAAGCGTGTCAGGCAGAAGAAACAGCAAGTATTGAGGTGAGGGTGATCTTGGTGTACCGTCTTTCACGGAAATCCACAGGTGTCCTTCCAGTTTTATTTACTGATTTCAAAAAGTTCTACTAATGTGACTCAGCCCCTAGGAAAGATTATTTAGTATACTGACAAAATTAGGATCCTGAGGCCAGATTCTAGACTACGGTGTGCTACTCACTTAATTTTAGCTTTATAAGGCCGTTCGCTAGACTGCCAACATCTCACTGTGTCCCGTATCTGATCTTCTCTTGCAGTGTTCTTGTACTAAAACTGCTAGGACCAAGAACACAGACATGCTGCGACGCTGATGCCTACGAGCTCCTCTGGGTTTCCTGAGCACTCGATGGAGGTCACACAGCATTTTGTTTCCCTCGTCCAGATTTTGCTGAGTCACTTTGCCCTTATCCCGGCCGCTGCAAGCCCATGATTGGTCTTATATGTTACATGGTGCAATGATCTCAGAACCAAGGTTGTGAATCCAAAATGCAAGGCAGCAGAGAGGAGCAGTGCACGGATACCAGTTTTTCCACGTGGCCACGATCAGCCTTTTCTACGGCACCAGAGTCCAGGGCACTCGTACAGATGCAGGCAAAGCCAAGATTTTTACATATTATCTCCCTGGAGATCTCAGCAGGCTTTCATTTGAAGGAATTCAGAGAGAATTTTCCCAGTTTTCTATTCTATCTCCCGAGTCCCTGCCTCTTAGCAAAGATAAATCTCATGGAAAACACACGCAGACCATAAGCTGAACCCCCAGGAATGACAGCACAGAGCCAACCACACTTAGGGCCTCAGGCAAGCTGCTGGAGCCAGGGCTCTCTAGACAGAAGGGGCTCCCAGGGAAGCGGGAAGATGGCCGTGTCCGGAGGTGGCCTCAGCCACAGTCAGGAGTTTCCTGTGATGCTTTCTCCTCTTTTAAGCTTTTACTGTCAAATATTAGCAAGCATGTACAGACCACTAGCCTTACGGTCTCTTAGGGTCCTGCCATCCTACAAAGGTAAATTCAAACGTCATCTCCTCCATAAAGACTTCCTGAATTCTACCTGTATGAAGGAACCTCTTCCTCTCCTGCGATTCTCTGCCTATTATTTAGCTTTATGGCATTGAACATTTTTACGTATGTCTTCAGTGGTTGTTTTCTTCCACTGGCTTGGCAGTTCCTTGAGGATAGGAACTGTATTCTGTGGTTCTTGGGCCTGATATAATAGGCATTCCAAAAAATGTCCAACTAAATTAAAATATTTACAAATTTGGTCCTAGAGAACTATTTAGTCCATTAAAAGATAGCATTTTTTAAATGTTTTTTATTGATTTATTCTAGAGACAGCAAGAGAGAGAGAAGGAGGGAGGGGGGGAGGGAAGGCAGAGAAAGAGAGGGGGACAAAAGATCTGAAGTGGGCTCTACACTGACAGCAGTGAACCATGAGATCATGACCTGAGCCGAAGTCAGCCGCTGAACTGACAGAGCCCCCCGGGTGCCCCCGCAAAATAACATCTCTTAACCAATTTAAATGCCAACACAAAATCACTTCCTAATTACTAGGCAAAATCTCTTGTAATTTGGTTATTTTTGTTCTAAATATTTTGCTTTTGTATACAGCGCTGCAAAGAATAAGCATGCGGTTTTATCTTCATGAACCTTAATGATTTCTACAAGTGAAATTCAGAACACCCAGGCTTTAAAATCTATATTGCCAAATTGCCCCCAGGAAGGTTCTAGTAATATACAATACCATTAAAAATTATTAAGAATATATGGGTTTTGGCAAAAACACTGAGAACTATTATTTGATCAAGACTTTGTAAATTTCATGTGCAAGAATAAAGTATATTTTGGTTTAATTTGCACACCTTGACTAATGATGAAGTTAGATTTTTTTTTCTTGTGTGGTACTATACCAGTTCTTTTGTGAATTGCCTGTGTCCTCTGCCTGGTATTTCTACTGGAATATGATGGGGAGAAAGGCTATCTGAGGACTTCAGATTATTGTGAGAATGAAAAGACTTTTAATTTATCTAGATATCATATGCTTTTGTTGTACCCTAAAATGTCCAGCTATAAAGAAGGACAATTCCATTACAATTCTTTAGGTGGCAAAAATCAGAAATCCAATTCAAACCTGTCAAAATGAAAAGAACAAAAAAAAAAGGAATTTCTGATCTCTGCGATGTAACAATTTAAAAGAAACATATATCTGGTCATTCACATGACAAAAATATATTTCTCAGATATATCTGGTCTTCATCCATAGTTCCTGAAAATGTTTTGAAGCTATAAAGGTGAAGTGGGTGTCTTGTTATTAACGAACGTGTTTGGATCCCACCTAAGGGTGGGAGCTGGTTGCTGGAAAGATCAACCATGTGATTTAAGGGTTGGAACTTTCAGTCCCACCCATGACCTCTGCTTAAATCGCTCAGTGGCCAATGACTGAGTCAAATGTGACTATATAATCGAGCCTCCATAAAAACCAAAGAGGACAGCTTTTTGGTCCTCTGATTGGACCACTTCCACACATGGGGAATCAGAACACCTCTACATGCCGCCAAGCCAGGCCCCAAGCTCCAGGAGGTCAGAAACTTCTTTGTTCTGGACCTCACCCCATGTATCTCTTCATCTGGCTGTTGATTCATAACCTTTAATAAGCTGGTAAATGTAAGTAACTGTTGCCCTGAGTTCTGTGAGCCACTCTAGCAAATTAATTGAATCTAAGGAGGGAGTCATTGAGAACTTCACTATTTAGCCAGAAGCACAAGCGTGGGGCTTGTGAATGGCATGGATGGGGGGCAGTCTTGTAGGATTGAACCCTGAACCTGTGGAATCTGATGCTGTCTCTGGCTAGGCAGTATTAGGATTAAGTTGAACTGAATTGAATTATTGGACATCCTGCTGGTGTCTAAGAACTGCTTGGCATTGGGGGAGGGGATGAACACACCTGAATAGGGTCTAGAACCCTAAAAGAATCTGTAATAGAAATGCCCAGAACTCTCCTAGTTTCAGGTGTGGGTTGATCAAGAGTCTCAATTCCGTAAGACCCAATATTTCTCTCCCAGTTGGCTCTGCCTTCTGCAGATTCCACATGAGGAGGCTTTTTAAAAAATTTTTTTTTAAATGTTTATTTATTATTGAGAGAGAGAAAGAGAGACACAGACCATGAGCAGGGGAGGGGCAGAGAGAGAGAGGGAGACACAGAATCTGAAGCAGGCTCCAGGCTCCGAGCTGTCAGCACAGAGCCCGACGCGGGGCTCGAACCCACAAACTGTGAGATCATGACCTGAGCTGAAGTCAGTCACTCAACCAACTGAGCCACCCAGGCTGTCCCCACGTGAAGAGTCTTGATGGTGTCCATAGCAAGAGCCGTGTCTCTCTCTCCACAGTCCCAGCACCATTCTCATTGCAATTCATTGTCTGTCGTCGTTACCCATCCCTGGACCAACCATATGGCCAGGGGACCGAGATTCTGTGTGGTTACATTTGAGTGTAATGTCCGCCCCTAGAGTAGAGATGGGGTCAACTCCACTGCAACAGCACATTGGCCCAAGAGTTGCGCAAACAAAAGTACCCTGAGCGAGTGCTGGGCCATCAAAGCCCAACAAATGTCCACCATGGCAGCTTCTACAAGTAAGTTGTAGAAGCTCAAGTTTAGGGATTAGTAAAGAAGAAATAAAAGAGTAATAAGGGAAAGAGATTCAGTGCACTCACAGGAAGAGCACTGCACGTTGGCTTACCATGGAAAGAAATCACGTCAATCCAGAAAGGGTGTGTCAGACATAGACAACCCGGTAAGACTAAAGGAGAAGAGTGAAGATTACCACAAGAGCAGTCTGTGTGGGGCTTCAACAGGGGGGAAGAAGAACAGGCTGTGGTGTTGAGTGCCTACATTTTTATCAGGGAAGGACTCTGAGAGATGATACAATTAAAAGTGTGGCTTCTAGAGTTGGTACACAGAGTGGGAAATGAAGAAGTTGAGGAATGTCTAGCCCAGAGACCTGGAACGATGACCAATGTATTAGAAGTGACCAAGAAAGATAGCACAGAAGGCGAAGCCAGGGTATGAACTCAGTGAGGAAAGTGATTCCAACTTCAGAGGACCAACACCAAGGATGCCAAGAGTCATTTGCATGGAGGAGGGACTTCAAAAGAAGCCAGGAGTTTAAGGAGCTTTGGTATAGCATTTGTTTTTAATATGAGGAACAAAATTTAAGATCATTTTCTTCTCTCTCCAACTCGCACTGTCTCTCTCAAAAATAAAATAAAAACGTAAAAAAAAATTGCAAAAGGGGTACCTGGGTGGCTCAGTCGGTTAAATGTCTGACTTCAGCTCAGGTCATGATCTCATGGTCCATGGGTTCGAGCCCCACGTTGGGCTCTGTGCTGACGGCTCAGAGCCTGGAGCCTGCTTCACATTCTGTGTCTCCCCCTCTCTCTGCCCCTCCCCCACTTGCACTCTGTCTGAAAAATAAAATAAAAACATAAAAAAAAATTTTTTTAAATAAAAAAGACCATTTTCTTCTGCCCCACAAAGAGAACAAATGGAATAGAATGAATGGAATAAGTAACTGGAATTAATAGGAAAAAAATGAAGAAAACCAGAAACTATAAATAAGGTTAATATAACAACCTCTATAAATACATTCTTGCTCTCCTTTTTTCTCTCGTCTTTATAATACATAAAATTGGGATGCCTGGGTGGCTCAGTCGGTTAAAAGTCCGACTTCAGCTCAGGTCATGATCTCACGGTTTGTGAGTTTGAGCCCCATGTCAGGCTCTGTGCTGACAGCATGGAGCCTGCTTTGGATTCTGTCTTCCCCCTCTCTGCCCACCACTCCCTTCCCCCATTTGTGCTCTGTCTCTCTCTCTCTCAAAAATAAGTAAACGTAAAAATATATAAATACATACATGAAATTTTAAACAGTAACAATCATAATGAGGTATTACTGGGTTTGTAACATGGACATGATAAGTAAGACAATAACAACACTAAAGGCAGGGGAGAAAATAAAGCTATACAGAAGTAAAGTTTCTCCATCTAATTGAAATTAACTTAGTGTAAATCTGAAGTTAATTCTGGTAAGATGTATATTGTGAGCCCTAGAGCAACCATTAAGGAAATAACTCACAATATTAAAAAGCATTAAAGAAATTTGAATGTCACACTAGAAAACAGCAACTATGAGAGAGGCAGAGTGGCTATACTAATATCAAACAAAATAGGGTTTAAAACCACACATACACACACATACACACACATACACACACACACACACATACACACACACACACACACACACACACACACACACACAAATGTTACCAGAGATAAAAGAGAATAGTTTATAATGTTAAAAGGGTTAATCCATCAGGATACAATTGTAAGTTTATATGCACCTCACAACTGAACAAAAAAATCCAAAAAGCAAAAACTAACAAAATTGTGAGGAAAAATACACAATTTAACAACAAGCGCTGGAGATTTCAATATCCCCCTCACAATAATCGATGAAACAACTAGACAAAAGATCAACAGGGACACTGACAAATTGAACACAATAAAACAATGAGACCTAACGAACATGCACAGATTACTCTTCACTCACCAGTAGTAATATACGTAATATTCTCAAGAGCACATGGAACGTTCTCCAGGACGGACCATATGATAACCCATAAAACAAACCTCAATACATTTAAGAGGATTAACATCGATCGAGTATATTCTTTGACCACAATGGAATTAAATTAGGAGTGAAATGGAACTCAATTCAATTCAGAGTTTCTATAAGAGAGGACTGTATTGTATGGGGAATGGTACATGTCACAAAGGAAAAGCAATTCAGTCAAGGCTGGGGATGGAAGAAACCCAGTGGAAGAGGTATGGCATATACAGTAGGGTCTCCTAAACTGTGATCCGTTCATGGGCTTCAAGAGTGTTAACGTGCTAAAGTTTCACATGGAACTACAGAGGGTCCACAAATTTAGGAGATTTTTCAGAGGGACCTATTATCCCTAAAAAGGTTAAAAATCTCCAATGTGCTTCCATAGGTCATGATAAGTGCAAAGAACAGAAGGGCCCCTAGAGAGGGAGGGGGATGGAATACTAAGCTGGATAAGGAATCAGAACCAGAGTGGGGAGCAGAGGGAGTTTGTGCTGAACGGTGGGGTGTAAATCACGGGATTGGAGGCGGTCGCGAAGGGAGGATACGGCACAGGAAGATTTTGGAGTGAAAAAAGTCCTCACGCCAGTGAACCGTATGACCACTGAACAAAGATTCATATGAGTCTTCACCGTGTGCTTTGGAAAACACTACCGTCTACAGTTTCCAGTGGCCATCACTCAGTATCATCAGTGGGTCCCCAGTCAAGGAAAAGGCCCTGCCCAACAACCCAGCTATTATCTAAAATGTCCCTTTTTATCTTGACATATAGAAGGTGAAGAAAGGTTTAGAATATTTATAAAATGTCAGTAATAGTATCTGAAGCACACAAATGAAGACATGGAAATTATTTCCAGCCCTTTCATCTCTGAGCCAAATTTATTTTTTAAACATTCAAATATATAAAACTTGGAAGTCAGTTAACGTCTTGGAGTCATGAAATCTGTAGGACTGTGCAGGCCCTCCATGTAAACATGTGTCCAACAAATCACCGAGCCCAATTTTCCAACCGTTCGATCCAAGAAAAGGCTTACAGCAGCTTGCAGTCAGTGGTTCCCTGAAGGGTGCTGGGCTTCGGGGAGAGAGAGGCATTGCCAAGCCATCTCCCCAAACTATGCCACGACATTTTAATGTCATGCATGATGTTTTGGATCTTGGGAAGCACTTAATTTTATTTATCGATCTTCGGCCTTCTAGATTCTACCTTGGTATTTAGCTTGGTAAATAGGCAGGACCAGCTACATAATTTGCAGGACCCAGTACAAAGTGAAAATGCAGGACCCTTGTGAAACAATTACTACGAATTTCAAGATGGTGGCCCTGGAGTGTTCATTCAAGTGTGGCGCCTATATGACTGCCCACCCAGATCATATATGCCTACCAACTCTGGCAGTGTGTAAAGGACAGGAAAGCAATTCCTCTAGGTCAGATTTTCTTATATTGTTACTTCTATCTTTTGTGATTTCATTTTATACTAATACTTCCATTTGCCTGGAGTCTGGTATGTGGTCTGAAGCACAGACGACAGCTGATCCTTGAACAGTGTGGGGTTGGGGGCACTGATCCCCTACATGGTTGAAAATCCATGTATAACTTTTGACTTCCCCCAAAACTTAACTACTACTAGCTTACCGTTGACTGGAAGCCTTACTGATAATATAAAGTCAATCGATGAACACATGTTCTGTATGTTATTATATATCTAATAGATAATATTCTTAAAATTAAAAAAAGAAAATGTTATTAATAAAATCATAAGGAAGAGAAAATACATTTACAGTACAGTACGGTATCTGTGGAAAGGAATCCAGGTGTAAGTGAACCCATGCAGTTCAAACCCATGTTGTTCAAGGACCAACTGTACATTGTATTTTCTGCAGTGGCTAGGCAAGTGTCCCGACATCTCTTCCTACGGACGTGAAATGCCACCATTACTATGTTCTAAATTCTGCTCTCACTATTCTTTTCCTCTCGCCTGTCCACTGCGGTACAGGTTCCATGCGGGTTTTATTGTACTCCTGTAAATCATTTTGAAGTTTGGCAAGGCACGTATGTGCCCCATCGTTCATTGGCTCCCGAATTATCTGGTTTTCCGTTATCCCTGCCAAACTTTAAAATCACTTTGTCAGGTTAAAAAAAAAAAATCCTTCCTGTTTTAACAGGAATTTCATCAACTTGACCAATTAATCGAATAAGGGTCCGCATCTTTATGACTGCCTCAGACTCATTTACTTTCAAAGAATAGCAATTCTGCAAAACTGCCTCAAGCGATAATCTATTTAGTGTTAAGTGTAAAAACAGAAATAAAGAAATAAAAAAAATTCACAGGAACCCAGACAGCTCATTAAGGCCGGTCTTCGTGGAGAGTGAAAGGTGATCTGAGCGTTGGAAGGGGCTTCCAAACCCAGAGAGATTTAGTGACTAGTTGTACATCAGATCTGTCCTGCCAGGGGGTGGCTCCCTTCCTAGTTACATGCCTCATCATGTACCATCCCCATTCGTTTTGGTTTCCACTTACTCATAGCTTCTGATTCCCCAGTTCCTGCTCAGATTCCACTTCCTCTTACTCACAGCTGCTCATTGGCCTTTGCTACCCTGTGGCTCAGAATTTAATAGCACAGCTTCCTATCAATACCTTTAAAAAAAATTTTTTTTTAATGTGTATTTATTTTTTGAGAGGGAGAGAGACACAGAGCGTGAGTGGGGGAAGAGGAGAGAGAGAGGGAAACGCAGAATCGGAAGCAGGCTCCAGGCCCCCAGCTGTCGGCACAGGGCCCGGCACGGGGCTCGAACCCTTGAACCGTGAGATCATGACCTGAGCCAAAGGTGGACGCTTAACTGACTGAGCCACACAGGAGCCCCATATCAATGCCTTTTTTAAAGCGACCTTCTACTATGGCAAGTGATACCAATCTTCCATTATGACAGTGAAGTCAAGTGTCCTTTGAAATTCACATGTTTAAGTTATAAAAGCAATGGGCTTCTTTTTTCTTCTTCTAGAAATCCTGCAACGTAGGCATTATTATTATCATTCTAAAGCCGAGAACGTAAGCAAAGGTGAAGGAGTAACTCCAACAGCTGGTATCTGCTCGAAGGTCTGTCTTGCTTCACGGCTGCAATCTTTCCCATGTACTCTGCTGCTCTAGAAGAAATCTAGGGTATTTCTTTAGATGTTGTGGTTTTTGACACGGTGATGATGAGCAGGACGCGTAATGCTGCTTAATATTATGACGATGCATACCTCTGCTGTCACCAGCGCCGTGACTGGTCTCCCTCCTGCTTCCCTTAGTGCTGCTTGTATAACTCCCAGTATTCGAGCAGGGCGGAGAAGGGGTGGAGAGTGGGTAGAGGAGGGGTGGAGTTCTGCAGTTCTGATCGTTCTGAGAGGAGACAGGCATCATTAACTCTACCCGGTTTGATGGATTTTTCCCTGTGTTCAACTTATCCTGCTGAAGGCATCAGTAAACCAAAGTATCACACAGACACAGTTAAAAAAAAAGAAAAGAAAAAAGAAAACTACACAAAGAAAAACATAAATGACTGAAGCCTGGAAATCGCTGGCTGGTCTAGGAGAGATCCATGGAACGAGAATTGAGAAATGTTTGCACCCTTCCCGGACGTTACCCCCAACAAGCTATGCAACTCCATACGAATCATTTATGCTTTTCTGTGGCCCTTTTTTTCCCCTCACCATCCGGCAAACTTGGGCTAATGATACTGCCGGTTCCACCTCCCAATGAAGACGATCTGACCAGGGAGCAATGACCCACCCGCTTCAGAAAGCCCAGCACGCGTGTGAGGGCCGGAGGGACGGGCTGGGGCGCGTTGGTGGCAGCACGAGAATGGTCGTCCTCCTGCTCCACACCTAAGGGGCTCCTAAGGATGCAGCTTGCAGCTGGTCTGATGGATGCCCGCCCTCTACAAGCAGGAAAGTTGTCCTCCCCAGAATATTTTTTGTAAGAACTGTGCATAGCCGTATGACAGCCTTTACAAATTAATTAATGTAACTCTCCCTGGGGAAGTGGATGTGGGAGAAGGTCACGATGAAAACGCACCACTGGCCACTGCACCGTGCTAGACACAGCATGTCCACAAGGTCAGCCATGTGGCCCCGCCCTCAGGAAGGTCCTAACTCAGTAAAGAAAGTAAAGTACATGGGGTGCCTCAGTAAAGAGGGTAAAGTCAGTCGGCTGGGCGACCGACTTCAGCTCAGGTCATGATCTCACAGTTTATGAGTTCGAGCCCCGCGTGGGGCTCTGTGCTGACAGCTCGGAGCCTGGAGCCTGCTTCGGATTCTGTGTCTCCCCCCTCTCTCTAACCCTCCCCTGCTCATGCTCTGTGTCTGTCTCTTAATAATAAATAAACATAAAAAAAATTTTTTTTAAAGAAGGTAAAGTACATATTTTAGAGTATCCTATTCAGAAAAATGGGACGGGACACGGTGAAGGAATGGGTTAAGCGTCATCAGAAGTCAGAAGAGGAAGACAATGGCTCTGGGTGAAACACATCGTGGGTCAACTAGATCGCGGAGGCGGAACAGGAGGAAAAGTCCTTCTAAGAACAGGGATACCAGAAGCAAAGGTGCCGAAAAAAGGAACCCCTGAGCACCTACGGCAAAGAAGGAAAGTTCAGCGTCACAGGAGCAGAGTGTTGGAGCGACAGAGGAAGGCTGGGCTGCAAAGTTAACTGATCATCCAGGTGAAGGTGTCGGCCTGGGCGGATATCACGTTCAGAGATCTGTTTCAGAGAGATCAGGGTGTCAGTCACACGTGGGATGCATGGCGGAGTGAAGGTGTAGGAGTTAATACCAGTGTCAGCAAGACGTTTCACGAGGGGATGATGACTAGGTGGAAAGCAAAAGCAAAATGGTAAGCAGCAAAGGGAAGAGGAAATTCAGGGTCTTGGGGGTTTTTTTACTCTTCAAAGTTGATCTTCACGAGTGGATGCTCCCCTCCCTATGTCCTGGATGAAGAAAACAGCAACTCTTTCCCAGAAGCCACAGTTTTATGTTGTTTATCCCAGAGAAAGCGTATCTGCATCCCCAGTATTGAATATGCGTCATCAGAACCATAAGGCCAAACCTCTGTGGAACAAGTCTCATCGTCCAAATCCCCTCTTCCTTCACTAATGCGGTGATGTGACTCGCGCGACAGCCATTGGGTCTACCCAAGTTTACCAGCCACCACCCTGCAAACCTCCTGAAGGGTGCCTGGCTTTGATTATCTGGGGACAAAAATAATCTCAGCTTGAAGAGAGTTCCCAGTCACAACTTTCTAAATAACAGACACCAGAATATCCAATACTCTAAATAGATGGCGTCCCCCCCCCTTCTTTCTCCAAGAGGCAATGGACAAACGTCACAGGGCACCATGGTGCCAAGAGTACATTACGCTTCCCAGATGCACGGACTGACATACTAAGCAAACTATTTATGAAATTTCTTTGGAAGAGTCAAGGAAAACAACAGCCTGGCCCCCCGCCCCCACCAGCACCACCACAGTTAACTGGAGTAGATCTGCTCACAGTGATAGGCAAGGAAGACTTGAGTGCTAGGGTGTGGTCTGGTCCAGTGGGATTTGGTATCTGTCATGAGCTGTGATTTTTCTTCCCCAGGCTCCAGATTTTTCTTTCTTCCCATGTATCTTAAATAAGTGGCTACGTTACTGTTGCCAAAATGGATACAAGATTCCCTCTGACCTCTTCCCCCTCCCAGTAGCCACAAGGAGCCGTTATTCTGTGCAGGATCCAGGACAAGTATATACAGGTCCTCACCTCCCCCAACATCCCAACACACACACACACACACACACACACACACACACACACATGCGTGCGGGCACACACACACATGCCAGTGACAGACATTTAATAACTCATAGATGCTGTGGTCTCATGAGAAAAAGAAAACTTAATCAAACGGTATTTTATAAGAGATACTGATTGCATAAGTAACTAACCACTATCTCCCTTGCCCCCAGCTTGACTCTTTGTAACCCTTTTCCCCCTTATGGCTGCTCTCGAATAAGGGAATGGGCACGAGGTTATGACTTGGTATGATTTTCTTTTGGAACGCATCCTCTAAAGAAAGGTTTGTCTGGATTCTGGGTATCCCAGGATCACCCTACCCTCCACCTGCCAGTCACCCCCTTGGGAAACCAACCTGTCAGGTGAATGAGAGATAGGACAGGTATCTACTAACAAACAGGCAAAGGGTCCCCGGAGGAGCTACTCCCAGGGCTGCCTCCTTTCCATCACCTGCACCTAACTCCCAAGGGAAGGGAGGCACCTGGAGCATTCTGTATGCCTGGTTGCTTAACTTCTACAGAAACTTTCCTGCAAAGGGCTTAAATTTAGTACAAAAAAAAAAAAAAACACCCCTATACAAACAAGATAATATGACAACAGTGAAAATGAATATAAGGAATGGAAAGAAGAGAAATTTATCATCTCTTCGGGGGCTGTCTTGTTCGACACTCCCCCTGCCAGCATCGTCACTAAACCTACGCTTTATTTTTTTAAGTATGTGAAGTTCCTTTGAACTTTGTTTAATCCAGGAGCCCTTCCCTGCCCTAGAACCCCACACTCCATACCCTTGACATGTAACTTACAAATCGTGTTAACCATAAACGTAGGGTCTATGAAACACTTCAAGAAACAGTGCTCTAATAATCTTTAACTATCTAAAGTTATTCACTATTGAGGGCACTAAACCCTAACCCTCATCCTGCACAAAAGCAGGCCTCCTTTAGACACCAGAATGCTAGAGAGCACAGAGTTAGCTCTAAACCACCACTAGAGATGCTGTTGTCTTTAACTTCTTTTAGTTTTTAACATTTTTTTTTATTTGAGAGACAGAAAGAGAGAGAGAGAGAGAGAGAGAGTGTGTGTGTGTGTGTGTGTGTATGAGCAGGGGAGGGGCTGAGGGGCAGAGAGAGAGAGAGAGAGAGAGAGAGAGAGAGAGAGAATCCCAAGGAGGCTCCACGCTGTCAGTGCAGAGCCTGATGTGGGACTTGAACTCAACCACCTGTGAGATCATGGCCTGAGCTGAAATCAAGAGTCGGATGCTTAACTGACTGAGCCACCGAGGTGCCCCTGTTGTCTTTGCTTCTAACCCATCCAGCTAGTGATTATCATCCTGTACAAAGTGAATCCATTTTTATGCATAGAGACATGTAAAGAATGCAGTATCTGATATATTCGCCCAAAGAAAGCCAGACTCAAAATCAAACCTAAATAGGACAGAGTCAAAAGACCAGTTACAGAAACACATTCTCTCTTTCCACAGTTCTACATAAACGTATGTGACGCACCTTTTCCATCAACCTGTTATTCCCTACCTCATGGAGTATTGTGAAAGTAGTCGCTTGTCTCTATTAATAAAACCCACAAGATGCACATGTATAATATAAAAACTTTTAACTACAGAGAAATTTGGTAAATATAAGAATTTTAAAGTACAGAGAAATTTGGTAAATATAAATAATTCTTTCACCATCACGGAAGATTGAAAATCACATCCCTTACAGACACAAAGTTGGGAAAATTTTCCAGTAGGAGTATTTTTTTTTAATTAAAAAAATTTTTTTTAAGTTTATTTATTTATTTTAAGAAAGAGAGTGTAAGCAGGGAAGGGACAGAGAGAGGGAGAGAGAGAGAGAATCCCAAGCAGGCTCCATACTATCAGCACAGAGTCCGACAGGGGCCTCGAACTCATAAACCATGAGATCATGGCCTGAGCTGAAACCAAGAGTCAGACACTCAACCAACTGAGCCACCCAGGCATCCCGTCCAGCAGGAGTATTTTTTAAATTATGTCTGTGACCTCCTGAGAGACGGCCAATGAGCTGCACAACACAGGGGAAGAAGTGTATTCTTCTAACCTTCATATGTAACCTCCAGGGTCTTCTAGCACAAGGAAGTGGGGCTAACTGCATGAGTGACTGTGTGAATTTATACTTCTTTTTGTTCCAGTGCTGGTCTTTGAACTGTCAATACTGGGGTTCCCGGGTGGCTCAGTCGGTTGAGCACCCAACTCCCGGTTTGGGCTCAGGTCACGATCTCGCAGTTTTGCAGGTTCGAGCCCCACATCAGGCTCCGCGCTAACAGTGCAGAGCCTGCTTGGGAGTCTCTCTCTCTGCCCCTCCCCCACTTGCACGTCCTCTCTCAAAATAAATAAACTTAAAATTTAAAATAAAATAAGATTTACAGATGATTTTCCAACAGAAAGAAAGAAGTCAGAAGACAACGCACTACTGTGGCACAGATTACCTTACGGCAGTTGACCAATCCCAGGAAACAAAATGCCATGTCCCAGTTACCAATCCCAGGGGAAAAATCCCAACGTTTCTGCCCCCTGCATCTTGGTATCAGAGTGTCCAAGGAGCTCCATGCTGCCAAGCCCTGGACGGAACGGTGCTTTGTTTCCACAGAGTACACACAGTAGGATCAGCTTCAACAGGAGGCATCAGTGCCCCGAGGCCGGCAGGTCTTTCCCAGCAGGTGACACAGGACACTTTGCCAACACACGTCCCTCTCATGCCACAGTGGATGGAGCTCTGTCCCCTCCCTGAAGAGGAGAGATATACACACTGGGGCTGGCTGGGTGCCATAAGATATGTGTGCCTTAAGCAGAGT
This sequence comes from Panthera uncia, assembly GCF_023721935.1. NCBI lineage: Eukaryota > Metazoa > Chordata > Mammalia > Carnivora > Felidae > Panthera > Panthera uncia. The sequence continues at coordinate 52,612,673 of NC_064814.1, forward strand.
GAACGAGCACCCCTCGAGCATAAAACAGGGAAAAATAGCCCTGCACAAGGCACTAAGCCCAGCACAGGCTCTGTGGGCCATTTATCTCTTGGTAAGAGAGAGTTCCGAGCTCCAGGCCCACTCTTACAGTTGAGTGGGGACTGATACATGCACGCACAAGACTGCCTTTCCTGACAAATATCAAGCTTTGGATGCTGAAAGAAAATAACTCTCAACCCAAATGACTACCCTCTGAAAATACTCTTCCCCCAAAATGCAAAGATGAGATAAAGAATATTGAAATAATCTGTCATCAATGGGACTGTTTTAAAAGGAATACTGAAGGAAGTTCTTGGGGGGGGGGGGGCGGGGGAAGGGAACTAATCCCAGAGGAAAGCCCAGAACACAGCAAGGAATGAAGGCCAACAGAGCGTGCATGTGGGTAAATCTAAATGAATATTTTCTGTACAGTACAACAATAACAATGCCTTATGGAGTTTTAAATACGTGTAAATTAAAATACATGAAAATACCATAAAAGAGGAGGAACCTTGTGAAGAAAGCACAAAAAGAACCAATTTCTTTACACACTTATAAATCAAGAAAAGACACTTTTGTCATTGAGAATAAACACTAAAGGAAGGATGAGTGTGCATTTGTGTGCATGTGTATATATAATTAACAATTAATAAAGGAGAAAAAATGGAATACAAAATGCTGATATGACCACAAAAAGAAAACAAAGGAAAAACAACAAATCCACAATCAAAATGGGAGATTTAAATGCACTTCTCTCAGTAACTGATAGAACAGATTTAAAAAATGTTAAAATATGGAGAATTTCAACAAACTTGACCAATTGATATATGTAAAACACTGAGTTCAACAACCACAGGATACATATTTTTCCAAGTTCTCCCAGAGCATTATAAAATTAACCTGCACGCTATCTGTTAACCCATAAAGGAAATTCTAATGAACTCCAAACATCTGAAGCCAAGCAAAATATGCTGAGTTCAGTGGAATCACATTAGACATCACTGTACAAGATACAGAATAACACCTCAAATGCTTGGAAACTAAGCAATACTCTTATAAATAACTAATGTTATTTAGTCAAGAAGAAATAGGAAAGGAAATTAGGAAATATGTGTAATACAAGATTGTGAGGGTATGGCATGTCAAGAATTTAGGCTATTGCTAGAATAGTCCTTGCTGGGAATCATAGCTGTAAAGACATATATCAGAAGAGAAAAAGGCTAAAAACCACTGACTTATGTAACCATCTCAAAAACATAGGGATAGGGGCACCTAGCTGGCTCAGTCAATACAGCATGCAACTCTTGATCTTGGGGTCATGGATTCAAGTCTCATATTGGTCATGGAGCCTACCAAAAAAAAAAAAAAGGACAAAAAAAGCACATTAAAACCAAGAAAGGTAGAAAGAAAAAAAAAATATATATATATATATGACTAGAAGAGGAAAACTGATGAAACATATAACAAATGTAATATAATCAAGAAAGTCTACAGTAATACTGGACCTCAAAAGGGAGGTATCACTATGGATCCTACATATAATCACAGAACAGTAAGAGAATATTTTCCAACAATTTTGTGCATATGCACTTGAAATATCAGACAAGTTACACTCTTATAAAAATGCAATTTACAAACTGGCATAAGAAGAAATAGAAAATCTAAATAATCCTGTATCTATTAAAAAAAAATTGAATCCATAATTTGAAACATCTCCACAAAGAAAACTCCAGTCTCAGAGAGCTTCACTGTCAAGATCCACTGAACATTTAAGGAAGAAATTAACTATGTTAAACAAAACTTCTAGGGACTAGAACAAAAAAGGGAACACTTCCCAACTGATTTTATGAGGCCAGTGTAACAGTATTACCAAAAAACTTGGCAGGGAAACTACAAGTAAGGAAATCATAGTCGGAGATCTCTCGTGAGCAAAGTTGCAAAAGTTCTAAACAAAAGGGTAGCAAGTCAAAATCAGCAATATAAAAATAACACATCACAGCAAAGCTGGACTCATTCCAACTCCTAAATGAGCCAGTTTAACATTTCAAAGTTAATCCATGGAGTTTACAACAAATCATTTGATCATCTGAAAAGATACAGAAAAACCATGTGATGTCTCAATATCCAATCATGTAAAATGCAATAAACTAGAAATAGAACATAATTTTCTCAGTCTGCCTAAAGGTATCTATAAGACAATCTACATCAAACATAATACTGAGTAACAAAATACTAAAAGCTTTTTCCTTCATATTAGGAACAAAACAATGATGTCCCCTCTCACCATTTCTATTGAACATTGTACTAAAGGTCCTAGCCACCACAACAAAATAAAATAAATATTATTGACAGACAGCAAGACTATGTGTATAAGAAATTCAAAAGAACCTACAGATATATCATTAAAACCAGTAAGCAAACTGAGATTACCTAGATCATCAAAGTCACTAGTTACAAATTCAATATACCAAAACACACTGTATTTCTATTTATTAGCAATGAAAATGAGAAAATTAAATGGTATGGTAACATAACAGCACCAAAAAACATCAAATGCCTGTAAATGAACCAAATAGAAAATGTAAAAAGCTACTCAGAAAATTACAAAAAATTATTATTACAAATTATTACAAAAATTAAAGGCACTCTAAGTACTAAAATAAAGGGATATACTATGCTCATGGATTTAAATGTTCAGTATTCTATACGGAATATGTATATTCTGTCCAGACTGAGCTAGAGAGTCAATATTCGATATACCAGCAGGTGTGTGTGTATACTGAACAAGGTGATTCTAATGTTAAAGGCCAGGACAGCCTTTTTTTTTTAAGTTTATTTATTTACTTTGAAAGAGAGAGGGTGTGAGCTGGGGAGGGGCAGAGAGAGAGAGAGAGATGAAGAGAGAGAGAGAATCCCAAGCAGGCTGCACACTGCCAAATGTGGAGCCCGATGCAGGGCTCCAACTCACTAACCGCAAGATCAAGACCTGAGCTGAAATCTAGAGTCAGACGCTTAACCGACTGAGCCACCCAGACACCCCAAGGCCAGGACAGTCTTGAAGAAAAGGAACAGGGTTAGAGGGTTCACACCAGATGTCAATGTGTGCAATACGTAAAAGAGTATGGTCTTGGTGCAAAGCTGAACAATATAATGGGTGAAAGAAACACATAAACATACATATCACACACACAAAGAGAAGGAGAGAAACACTCGAGTTATGACAACAGTAACACTCCATAGCAATGGAGAAAGGCTGACCTTCTCATTAAACAGGTGCTTGGTCAACTGGATATCAATATGAAAAAATGCACCATTAACCTCCATCTCATACCATGCATAAAAATATATTCAAGAGGGATCTTAGGTCTAAATATGAAGAGTAAAAGAATAACTGCTTTAGATTCCTTAAACCAGATGCAAAAACACTAATTCCAAAGCAAACCAATGACAAGTGGGATTCCATGAAAGTTAAGAATTTCTGCTCATTGATAAATACCATAGGAGAGTAAAAAGGCACCTGGAGAATGGGAGAAGGTATTTGTAGGCAGATACCCCATGAAACATTTGTCCAGAGCACATATTTTTTTGAAAACCTTCAAGTCAATAAGAAACACATAAACCACCTCCAAAAATGGCCAAAAGATTTAAATAGGTCCTTTGCAAAGCAGGGTATTTAAATGGCCAATGTTTATATGAAAAGGCCCTCCATTCACTCACCTTCAGGGAAAATCAAATTGTATCACAATAAGCAATCACAACATACTACTGGAGTAGTGACATTTGAATTTTTTTTATTAAGTTTATTTTGAGAGAGACAGTGCTAGTGGGGAGGGGCAGAGAGAGGGGGAGAGAGAGAATCTCAAGCAGTTTCCGCACTGTTAACGCAGAGCCCGACGTGGGGCTTGAACCCGTGAAATCACGAGATCGTGACCTGAGCTGAAACCAAGAGTCGGATGTTCAACCGACTGAGCCACCAGATGCCCCAGTAGCGACATTTCAAAGACTGGCATTAGAACAAAACGGAAGTATAAATCCCCACAATCACGTGGGAACACTCTTTTGCATTATCTTCCAGCGATGAAAACGTGCAACTCCTCTAATCTAGCAATTCTCCTCCTAGGATAAACATGTGTTTTTGTGCCCTCCCCCCCCCCCCCCAAAAAAAATGTATAAAAAAGTTTCTGGCAATCACAGTTAAAAAACTGAAAGTGTTCGTCCACTGCAAAAGAGATGTGCCGTGAGTTGCAATCTATTCACACGACAGACAAACAGCATTAAAAACAAATGAACTACAACCACGTGTAACAAAAAGGAAGATTCCTACAAACAGAACGGAGGCAGGAGCAGCAGACATTCAACACTTGTGGTACGATTTTGTTCATGTGAACTTCAAAGCTAGGCCAAGCCTATCAATGGTGACGGAAGTTGGGACAGTGGTTTGGTCGCCCCTGGAGAGGAGACGGTGGTAGTGACTGCAAATGAAGGTGACGAGGTTGGACGAGAGGAGAGCAGGGTCAACGGACGTAGAACGGCTCACCCCCGGTGACACCAGAGAGACCCTTCACGCAGGCACACCTCACTCTACTTCTCTGCACCACTGACTTTCTCAATCCCATGAGACTTCAGCTGCAAATAAGTTGTGGGCCTTTGCAGCAGTCTTTTTTTTTTTTTTTAATGTTTATTTATTTTTGAGAGAATGTTGAGCAGGGGAGGGGCAGAGAGAGGGAGACACAGAATCCGAAGCAGGCCCCAGGCTCTGAGCTGTCAGCACAGGGCCCGATGCGGGGGTCGAACCCACAAACCGCGAGATCATGACCTAAGCTAAAAGTCGGACGCCTAACTGACTGAGCCACCCAGGTGCCTGACAGCGCAAGTCTCGACCTCTGACTGGAAGCCACCTCTTGCTAGAAATGGAAACCTGGAAAGATGGTTTCTCTCCATGCATGAAGGTGAGGACAGAGTGAACCACAGACCACTGTTAGTAGAGAGAAGATTTTCAATCCAGCTGCGTGAAGGTTCTATGCTTCTGTGGGCCTCAGTGTCCTTATCTTTGAAAGCAGAAGTCTGGATAGGGATGGGTCTAGTTTGGGATGTGGTCTGGATTCAGTGTGGCTGCAGTAAATTAATGTTTTCTTCACCGATATACCTCCAAACCTGTCCCGTATCTCACTTCCTTTCCCTTGAATAAGCAACTCAGGCGGAACCGGTAGTCTCTTCCAGTTTTTCCACAACAGGCTCATTTTTAGATATTTAAAGCCCAACCCAAACTAATATGACAACACATCAAAACATCTCCCCCTGTGTAACGGAGAGGATTATGCTTCCCCAAAGAGAGACACGTTGAGATCCTAACCCTCAATATTCCAGAATGCGGCATTATTTGGAAATAGGGTTGCTGTAGATGTAATCGGCTAAGATGCACTCACGCTGAGGGAGGGTGGGCCCCTGGTCCAGTGCGCCTGGTGTCCTAAGACACAGGGAGACAACGCCACGTGGTGGTGGAGGCAGAGACGAAGGGATGTGTCCACCAGCCAAGGAATGCACACAGTTGTTGGAGACGCCAGAAGCTGAGAGAAAGAATGGAACGGATTCCCCCTAGAGCCTTGGAGAGATCACTGCTCTGCCAACATCTCGACTTCCAACTTCCGGCCTCCAGAACAGCGGGAGAATGGATCTGTGTTGTCTTCAACCACCCAGTGAGCGGCTCTTTTCAAAGCAGCTCTAGGAAACTAAGGCACCTCCCTGCGGCTCGGGCCTATTCTGCCATTCAGACCAACGACCAACAGCAGGGAAAGGGAGTGAACATTCACAAATGAAAAGCGGTAACCTTGTGGATGTCTGAGTTTTCACGCCACGCGTTTTCACAGAACACCGTGTTCGTTTCTTTCTTTTTATTTATTTATTTTTGAGAGAGAAAGCACGACTCAGGGAGGTGCAGAGAGAGACTAGGGGGGAGCAGAGGATCTCAAGGGGGCTCCTGCTGACAGCAGACAGCCTGATGCGGGGCCTGAACTCATAACCTGAGCCTAAGTCAGACTCTCAACCGACTGAGCCACCCTGGGGCTCCCAGTGCATTTGTTTCTAATGCATTCCTGCCCTCCTGCCCAGGCAGTCAGGCCCCTGGTCACTGGAAAGAGCACTGTCAGGGACCTGGACCAGAATCACACGGGAACTGATAGATCTTGGGCGGCGGGAGCCGGGAGCCTTCAGGTATTTCATTCATTCTCCTGGTGGTTCTTTGGCTCCTGAATGAGAAAGTGAGTTTCAAACCATGGATGGGATCAGAGGGTCCTGACCCTGGGGTATAACACACAGGGGGACATCTTATTAGATGACCCAGATGAGGGACTGGTTGGTGTTTTATTTTTTAATGGGATGGGATTCCTACAGGCAGCCTTGACTGGGGGACCCCAAGAAGCCCGGGGGAGAAGGGGAGAAGGCCTGTGAGCCACAGGGACTGGTTGGTGTTTTATCTTTTAATGGGATGGGATTCCTACAGGCAGCCTTGACTGGGGGACCCCAAGAAGCCCGGGGGAGAAGGGGAGAAGGCCTGTGAGCCACAGGCAGCTTTGGTGGTGAAAAGAGTTATTTTGCAACAGGAATCTAGAGAATCAGAATCCTGGCAGGGATCTAACGTCAGATTAAGTTGGAGAACTTTACTTTTAGGTGAAAGAAAGGAGCAGGGAGGCCTGTTTTTTTTTTTTTTTTTTTTTTTTTTTTTCTGGAATTTGCCAAATATGCTCAGGGTGGGGGTAAGGTGGCTTCAGTTTAACTCAAAACACATTTCCTGAGTGCCTATTAAGCTCAAGACTCTACACTGAGGCTTAGCTACCAAAGGATGATACCGAGGGATGAGCAGATACAGCCCCTGACCCTGAGATGACCCTTTCCATCCCACAGGGGAATGTGAATCATATTTCTAACTCAGGATGTGAGGCACAGTGAGAGAACCACCATTGCCGAGGTAGAGACAACAGCTCCTGCTCATACTGAGTGCTAAGCCTGTGCCAGGCAGGAGGCTACGCAGTTGATGCCCATTAATTCCTTTCATGCTCACCACAACCCCCTTGTGCTACTGGGATCCTCATTTGACAACAGAGACCAGAGAGGTTAAGTTACCTGCCCAAGGAACACAGCCCAGCAGGCAACTGAGCGGAGACATGAGTATCTGTGGTCTGTCTCCTGAGACCGAGTGCTAAATACTGAACTAACTCTCTCAGAGTATTGCTTCCGGCTGGCAGGAGTAGAGGGGTTGGGATGGTCCCAATGGCAGAGAATGTGCCCTGAGAGGCACTTGCAGGCAAGATTAGGTAATACGGGCCCTCCGAACCGTGCACGAGGGAGGGTCTCCCTCTCCACCTCCACGACCAGGACACCAAGTGTCACACCCTAAGGCATTTAGACACAGTCTGCCTTAGAAGAAAATAAATAAATGATCAGTTGCCAAAGTCCCTTTTATCTCCGAGACCACGAATCCGCGAGGCGTAGAAAGCAAAAGCCACGGGGCCATGAGGGAGTCTGTGGTCCCTCTCCCAAGACAGAGAAAGCTGAGAGGTCAAGAGGGACGTTGTGGAAGCTTCTGTAATGGATGCAGCTGAAGAACACATCATCAAAGCTGCCACTCTCACTCTGACTTCAAGCGACACAGCCGGTATCAGAAAGTTGTGAGTTTCTGTTACCCCTGAGCATTTTGCTTCGGGGCTCACCCTTCCAGGTGAAGCGTTACACTGACCAACTTTTTACGTCAGAGCATTCTGTTGGGTGTGTGGCAAGAACAAAGGTGACGTCACCTGGTTTTAGAAGCGCAGGTCCAAGCCGGTGACAGAAATGCATCGGTGAGGGCATTCTGAAGCTAAACACCCAGAAGGAAAGACACAGAAAAAAAAAAAGAAAAAAGACACAGAAAAAGTAACACAGAAGATGTGACTCCCCTTCGGTGCCATTTGGTCTGAGACCGGAGCCCTGGTTTGAGGAGGGGAAGGGAACTGTTAGGTGCTTGTTTTTCCTACTGGATCAAGGGTCCAGTACCACCATAGGGTTGACATTAGCTCCAACTCTTTATTTAGTAAAACGAAAGCTCCAGGAACATTCTGGCAGCGGGAGGCATGAGTTGGTTCCTCCAAACAGAGCCCTCTGCTATTTAGGGACTCTACAAAACAGAAAAATGTGTATTACCAAATAACTATTTAGAGAAAATATTGAGAAAAAAAAAAAAGATCTAGAGAGAACTGTTTGTTTTAATATGGTCTGTTTACAATGCATTATTACGGGACTGCAGAGAGTGTGTTAAGGGAACAAAAATGCATTTGCATATTTTCGGGGTCAAAATAGCCATGTTCAGACAGCACAGAGCAACCTCTCCTACAGTTATTTTCCTTCTCTCTCTTTTTCTGGCATTTGATAGATTCTAGAAGTTCATCTAACTTGACCTTTGGCTCAACTGCCATTATTGCTATGAAAATATACTCTCAGACGAGGCCTCTTTCTCAAGTTGGGAGACGGTTTCTCTAAGCCAAACGGTTCCCAAACTTTTATCCGCACCAGAAATTCCCAGAGGGTTGGAGAAAGGATATATAGGGTCCCCTCCCCAGATTTCCTGATTTAGGGGGCCTGGGGTGGGGACCCAAGAATTTCCTTCCTTACAGGTTCTCCGGTGATACAGCTGAGGATGATTCTAGGACCACACCCTGAGACACGCCGGCCCACGTGCGGCCCAGGACTATGCACCAATGGACACACTGAGATGATCCGGACAGGAGAGAAAGGCCATCTGACCGTCCTCGGGAGACAGGCCTCTTCCTTCTCCTCCCGGACATGAAGCTCAATGTGATAACAGGATCTAAGACAACCCTCCTGTGCCCACGAAAGGGCAACGAAGACAGCAAGGAAAACAGAACTGAGTGAGAGATGAAGACACTCTGATTTCTGCTCGCGACACTGGCACCCCTGCTTCAAGATGAACCCCGGCCTTACCAGGTACGTGAGTCGGCGAATTCGGTTTTTTGCTAAAGTAGGCTGCATTATCTAATGTTGGCAAGAAAAGAATCCTGAATCGGCCACCTGTTTTCTGGACGTTTATAGCACAGGGTCCTTCTGCCTCTTCTGTTCTCCCCTCCCTCACTGCTGCCACGGGAGGGCCTCTGGGACAAAGTCATGCTCCCGAGTCTACTCTCTCTTCACCTAGTTTCTTTTCTCAGTAATTAACCCAACTCAGGAACTTCTCCCACACACGCTCAGCGCTACCCAACTTTGAACTTCATTTTTCTGGCTGTAAGAATATACACGTCTGTACACATGTCTGCTTCACTCCCTGGGTTGCCCACACTCTGAAGCACAACACCATGCAAATCTATGCCAAACACAGAACACTGAATATTACCTTATTCTGATGAAGTTGAAAGGCTCCAACCGTGATGCTTTGCATTCTTGAATCAATCTATTTGGTCAAAAACTAATCAAGTTAGCTCTTGAGTATCTCTGGGTTTTCTATAATTGCAGTTTTATGATTGATCCAGAGACCCTCTCATTTTATTATTATTTTTTTAATTTTAGGGAGAGAAAGAGCACGTGAGCAGGGGAGAGGGGCAGGGGCAGGGAGAGAGAGAGAGAACCTGAAGCAGGTTCCACCCCATCTCACGACCCTAGGATCATGACCTGAGCCCAAATTGAGAGTCAGATGCTCAACTGACTGAGCCACCCAGGCACCCCTGAGACCCTTTTAAGCCAAACTCTATTACTAACAACATCCTGGCACATCCTAGAATTTGGGATTACCCTAGCAATCATGCCATATGAATAGGTATCCATGAAAGTGTAAGATCCCAAGCACAGTTATGTTATACCCTGGAGGGACTTAATTTAAATGCAGAACTCAACTGACGGCCAGTAAATCATTAAAGAGGCATGTCCTTGGTGTCCACAAAATACGTGAAATTCTAAGGACGTGGTGGCATAAAAAATATCGTCCTTATCGTAAGGAAAAAGGCAATTTAATAAGAAAGACAAGACCAAAATACTAACTGGACAATTGGAAAGTAGGGAATAAAGGCACTACTGTTATTTTTTAACAATGTGCCAAAGCACATATGACCAAAGCAGCACATTCTTCAAATATTCTAGAGGCTGCCATTGTTTACGTTGTAGCCAACCCACCACCATTCATACCTGTGGCAGACACAGTTGGTGGCCTACCCCATTCACACCTCACCCATCACCAGCACCCCCGCTTGGTTTTGGAAGGCAATGTGTTGCTACCTAGGCTGTGGATCGCGACGGGTCTGATTCACATGTGACACGCCTACCCCTTGCTTTCCCAGAACTCTTACAGATGCGATGGCAGAATGACCAAGTTCCAACCAGTGACACTAGGGCAAGAGGTGGTTGTCCTGATAAATGAGGAACACGCCAGCACAGCTCCTGGCTCGTGGGTTTTCCTCCAGCCTTGAACATAGAAAAGATGCCTGAAGACACACACCAGCCATCCTGTGACCCTGGGGCAGCCGTCACCGAGAGAAGGACCGAGAGATTTGCAGCCAATGCCAGTCCTGACATCATGGAAAAACTGAAAGCCTGAAACTTCTTAACATGTGAGAAAAAATGAATCTGTTTGCTTTAAACACCATTAAGTGGATTTTTAGATTACGTGAAGCTGAACACAATATTGTAAGTGATATAACTGCAGAGTCTTATTTTGTTATTCGGGGGCACCTGGCTGGCTCAGTCGGTTAAGCATCCCACTTCAGCTCAGGTCATGATCTCAAGGTTCGTGGGTTCGAGCCCCGCACTGGGCTCTGTGCTCACAACTCGGGAGCCTGGATTCTGCTTCGGATTCTGTGCCTCCCTCTCTCTCTGCCCCTCCCCCTCTCATTCTCTCTCAAAAATAAAATAAAAAAGCATTCAAAAAATAATTGTCTATTCATCAGGCAGATCCAGGAAACATTCCCCAAACTTCAGTCCACATCTCTTCATGCTGTTGCCAGAACGTATATCCTCCCTCAACCTAAGGGCTGAGGGCACAGCCCTTAAAGCAATTTTACAAGAAAACTTTGAGAGATGTTTTAACCCCTGGCAATTTTATGACAATGAGCGGCAGGACTGAATGGAACACCGCTCCTTAGGTTAAACTATTCGTTCATTTGAGTCTATCTCATATGTGTTATAACTAAAACCAAATGCTGATTAAAGCCATAATAGGAAGATCTATGACTGTAATTACTAATTACCTTCTTAGCTTTCCTTCAGTTTTCAAGAAAAATATTTAATTAGCTTAAAACCATCTGTAAGCGTTGCTGAGTTAAAATTCGGACTCTGGTTTATTTTATTCTCTCTCACAGCAAACGTTGAAAATCATTTTGGGGTTAACGTCCAGGAGAACCTGTGTTTTAAGCTTTCGCCGGAGATTCTAAAATTTCACCAGACGAAGCCAGTTTGATGTTCTATAGAATTTGTCACACAGTTGTGTCCTAACCTCGTGGTTCTGTTTATTAGTGCAGACACTGAATGTAGTCAGATATTTTGGAAAATGTGAAACGGATTTCACGGATATCACACCCCACACTCCCGTCAGAGCTATCACCAGGGAATCATGTTTCAAATAACAAAACACAGTAAAAAAAAAAAAAAAAAAAAAATCAGGGTTCTAAAGACAAAGAATAACCTTCAATAATTTCTGGAGGCAGTAGGGTCGTATGGAAGCCTTCAAACAACCAGAAAAAAATAGCGGGGTGTTCATCTGATCACAAGGCACAGGATGACAGGGCGCAAAATTAAAAGAAGAAACTTTGGAAGAAATGAATAAACATGACTGCATTACGAAAATGTTTAAATTTCTGTGTAGCGAAAATTAAGAATGAATAAGAAACTAGGAAACCAGCGTGTAATAAATCATTAGATGAAAACAACAACAACAACAACCCCACGATATGCTATTATAATCGAGGAAAGAACCAGGCAAGGCCACGACTGTGAATTTTAGCTAAGAAGAAATACAAGTTACCAACCAGCATCTGCTTCATAAATGCCAAACACCGGGGTAAAGGAGCCAACAAGGAGCTCCACCATGTACAGCAGATGGAAACGATTAAGGTATAAGAGGTTTAGATAACACCAGCTGATGCATGGAAGGGTTGCATCACTGTAGTGCACACCTGAAACGAATACGACCCTGAACCAATTGCAATTAAGATTAAAAAAAAAAAAAAATTTAAGGTATAAAAATCTTATTTAAATTACATAGTTAACTACTGGAAGAACTAAGAAAAATAATACAGCAGTCCCCACTGACCCATGGGGAATCTTTCCCCAAGTCCCCCCTCCCCCCCCCAGGGGACGCCGGAAACCGCGGAGAGCATCGAACCCAAAACGTACCACGTGTCTTCCCATCGGGACATACCTGTGATGAACTTGAACTTACACATCAGGCGCAGTTAAGAGATTATCAACAGTGGTAATGAAATAGAACGCTGGGGCGCCTGGGTGGCTCAGTCCTGTTAAGCAACTGACTCTGGGTCTGGGCTCAGGTCATGATCTCGCGGTTTCTGAGATCGAGCCCCCCCCCCTCCCCCACCTCCAGCAGTGGGCTCCCCGCTGACAGCATGGAGCCTGCTTGGGATTCTCTCTCTCTCTCTCTCTCTCTCTCTCTCTCTCTCTCTCTCTCCCTCTCTCTCTCTCCCTCCCTCCCTCCCTCCCTGCCCCTCCCACATGTGCATGCATGCGGGTGCACTCTGCTCCCTCTCTCTCAAATAAATAAATAGGCTTAAAAAAACAAAACCCTTAGAACAATTGGCTGTTAAAAAAAAAAAAAAAGAAAGAAAAAAGTTGTGTGAATGCGGCCTCCCTCTCAAAACACCTCATTGGACTGTACTCACCTTCCTCTGGTGACGGCGCAGGATGACGTCCCCTCGTCTCCTCTCGGGGCTGAGATGACGTCAGGTAAACGACCAGGCGTCCCGACGGAGCTTTAGGCCCCTATTGACCGTCTGCAGATTCGTCAGAAGGAGGATCCGCGGCTTCCGGTTGGCAGTGACCCGAACCCACGGAAGGGAAAGTGCGGACAGCGAATCTGCAGATAAGGGTGAATTCGTGTATAATCCACTGTGCTTGGGGCGGGGGGCGTCGCAGGACAGGAGAGAAAGACGGGATGAGTGACAATGAATGATCGCTGTCCTCAACAGGAGCCAAAAGCTACTCTCTAAAGAAAGAATTAAATATGTAATGTAAAAGTATGGTTCTAAAAACAAGCGATGGAAAAACAACAGATAAATGGATTCGAATGATCAGAAGGAAAACACACACAAACCCATGCAAAAAAAAAAAAAAAAAACTTAAAAAGCAAGAATAGAAAACAAAACAAAAAGCAAAAGATTTTAAAAGAGAAGCAAGCTCTCCCCCGCCCCCCATTATTCTCTCAGAATAAGGAAAAATGCATTCAGTAAAAGATTTTAATTTACCTCCCTTGGTTAGGGACATATGAAGTGGACAAAAAAAAGAAAAAAAAATTACTAAGGATATGGATAACATAACGGTAACAATAGAAAGCTAAGACAGACCTAATTGCCAAATGTCCAATTCCATCATGTGGAAACAGGAAATGGATATTTGGAAAGACTCGCAAAAACTGACCACAAAATAGCCCACATTGAAATCCTCATCAAATTCCAAAATGTATGGAAGAAGTACTTGGGCCCTCAGACTTCAGTGCAATGAGAGGAAAGTTAGCACAATTAAAATACTACCAAGCCACGTGTTTTTATCGGGGTTTCCCCAAAAGCAGAATCTGAGAGGAAGACTGAGGCACATAGCTTATTTGGGAGACAGGACAAAAGGAAGGAAGAGGGGAAAGGGAGACAAAATTAGCATGTGAAATGAGGGAAATAGGAGATCTCAGATTTGCTGAGGACCCTCTAGGAAATCATGAAGAATGTACCTCCGAATTTTCCCATCCAGGGAAGATAAACTGGGTGTTTATCACTGACTCCTGTCCCTCATCACTTGCAGGCAGCTCCAGAGAATATTCTCTCTGGCATTGCCAGCTGTCCTACATGCCCTGGGCCGCTAAAGGAGAAGTTCCTTTAGGCAGAGAAGGGGAAAGCTGTGGCCGGCGTCCCAGATGGAAAGCTCCCGATATGCACACCTGTCCCCCAAGTAAACACAGAGGGAGGCAGAGGGGCTACGTACCGGACACAGCAGAAGGGGACTCCCCATGAGTCCTGCCTTTGTATAACTCCCTCCCCTCGAGTACTGGTGGAACCCGAGTAGACTCCAACCAACACAACACCACAAGGGGATGGGAAGCCACTCTCACGCTGAGGTTTGGTTAGGTTACGTTTTATGAAAAAAGATGAAGGGGGTTGCAGGTATAATTAAAGTCCCAGGTTAGTTGGTTTTGATTTAGTCCAAAGCGACATTATCTTGGGTGGGTCTGACTTAGTAAGGTGAACATTTTTTTTTAAGTTGCTTTCTTTATTTTGAGAGAGATAGATTGAGCACAAGCAAGGGGAGGGGCAGAGAGAGAGAGAGAGAGAGAGAGAGAGAGAATGAATCCTAAGTAGGGTCCACACCAGCAGCACAAAGCCAGACCGCAGGAAACTGTGAGATCACTACCTGAGCCGAAATCAAGAGTCAAACGCTTAACTGACTGAGCCACCCAGGTGCCCCTAGGAAGGTGAAAAATCCTTAAAGGGGTAGCTGCCCCATCCCAAGGGCAGAAAGAAGTCCCTGGCTGACCTTGAAGAAGCAAAAGCAAAGTTGTAAAGTGTCTAGAAGGTGAGCTCTCTGCCAGCTGACACGGTGACTGTGGCCTTGTCAGACCTCAACAGGGATCAAGGTCTGAACTCCTGAGCCACAAAGGCTGTGATGTAACAGTACCTGTTGCTTTAGGTCACTAAGTTTGTGGCGATTTATCATACAGCACAGAAAACTCATATGGGATGTGTGGTATCTGCAGCATCTTTTTCATTAGAGAATACGTCCTATCACCTGACCCTCGGGTCTAGGAGTCACCAAAAGTGGAAGTGCAGATCACAGATGTTAACAGCAGTGAAAACAGTGGGGCGCCTGGGTGGCTCAGTCGGTTGAGCGTCCGGCTTCGGCTCAGGTCATGATCTCGTGGTTCATGAGTTCAAACCCCACATCAGGCGCTGTGCTCACAGCTCAGAGCCTGGAGCCTGCTTCAAATTCTGTGTCTTCTTCTCTTGCTCTCTGTCCCTCCCCCACTCGTGCTCGCTCTCTTGCTCTCTCTCAAAAATGAATAAACACTAAAGAATTAAAAAACAAAAGAAAACCTGAATGGAAAAATACCATAAACAAACTCAGAAGACATACGATCTAGCAAGATTACAACGACACGTACCCCGTGTCCCAGCAATCCAACTCGCTTATATATGAAATGACGTATGAAATGATGCAGTCAATTCACATCGACATTCCATTCAATGAATGTTTGTTAACAGCCTACTATGTATCAGTCCTGTTCTTATTGCCGAAGATAAAGCAGGTAACAAAATCCTTCCTCTACTCAAGGAAGGAAGTAATTTTGTCTTGAAGGAAGGAAATAACTCTGGGTAAAGGAAAACCATAAAAAAATTAAAAAGACCAAGGGGCGCCTGGGTGGCTCAGTTGGTTAAGTGACCAACTTCAGCTCAGGTCATGATCTCACAGTCCGCGGGTTCAAGCCCTGCGTCAGGCTCTGTGCTGACAGCTCAGAGCCTGGAGCCTGCCTCGGAGCCTGCCTGTGTCTCCCTCTCTCTCTGCCCCTCCCCTGCTCACACTTTCTCTCTCACTCTCTCTCTCAAAAATGAATAAGTGTTAAAAAATTTTTTAATAAAAATAAGAGACCAATAAAATAAATTCTGGTTCATACATACCTTGGTATACTATAATGTTATTTTAGAAAGTTGGGGTACCTGGGTGTCTCAGTCAGTTAAGCAGCCAACTTCAGCTCAGGTCATGATCTCACAGTCCATGAGTTTGAGCCCCACGTCGGACTCTGTGCTGATAGCTCAGAGCCTGGAGCCTGCTTTGGATTCTGTGTTTCCCTCTCTTTCTGCTTCTACCCTGCTTGCACTCTGTCTCTCTGTCTCTCTCTCAAAAATGAATAAAAAACATTAAAAAAAAGTGAAAGTGAGGCAGCACTTTATGTATTGTTATAAAAGATAGAGCAAGGAAAACAAACAAGATGTAAAAGCATATGCCTAATAATTGCTGTTTTTGTAAAAAACACACACACACACACACACACACACACACAAAACTCTCCACACACACACACACACACACACACAGGACACACAAACACACAGAAGCTAGTCTCTGGGTGTCTGGGAAATCAGGGTGGGAAGGAGACATATTCTGCTATATATCCTTTTATACCTTTGGAATTATTTTCCATGATATGTATTAAATATAAAATAATGCATGAGACTTATTACCAAACACATAAACAAATAGAAATGGCTGGGTGTATATGCCCCAACTAGTGTTACATCCGAGTGTACTATTATACTAAATAATAGCAAGTTTTAAAACTATAAAGAAGAGGGAACGTAAGTCTACAAGTATAGAAAGCGTTCTGTGTTTCTTCTTAAATTCGTGCTTGCAAAATTCCCGTTCAACTCCTAGCCACGTGTTTGGGTTGATTCTCTGATCTTCCTTAGGTCAATGTATTTTCAGGATCCATGTGATGAAATGCAGTCATAGCCCACACAAGGCCACTTCATTGTCACCATGGGGCTCCAGTAGAGCTCAGCGTCCCGGGCTCTTTATTTTTCCCCTGTGTCTCAAAATGACCAGAGTAGACTTGGGGGCCACCTGGGCTCCTCCACTATTTCCAAAACCTGCTGGATTACCTTCTTCCCCGTAGACCAGCCCCTTCCCTAGCTCTCTAATAAGTTTTTAGCAACGTCATTAGGACTCTGTCTATTTCTAGTGAGTCCTTAATAATCATCAGATAAATCGCTCTTATGGACTGAATGTGTCTCCCCCAAAATTCACACGGCGAAACCATACCCCAATGTCATCGTATCAGGAGATGGGGCTTTGGGGGAGGTAGTTAGGGTTAGATGAGGTCATGAGGGTGGGGCCCGCACAACAGGAGTAGTGTCCTTATAAGAAGATACCCCAGGGAGACCTGGGTGGCTCAGTCAGTTAAGCATCCCACTTGGGCTCAGGTCATGATCTTGTGGTCTGTGAGTTTGAGCCCCACATCAGGCTCTGTGCTGACAGCTCGGAGCCTGGAGCCTGCTTCGGATTCTGTGTCTCCCTCTCTCTCTGCCCCTCCCCCACCCTCTCTCTCTCTCTCTCTCTCTCTGAAAAATGAATAAACGTTAAAAAAATGCTCCCTGTTTCCCCCACAAAAGGACACAAGACAAAAGGTCATGTGACAAGTGGTCACGTGATCACATAGGAAGACGGCAGGTGCCTACCGGCCAAGAGAATTTTCAGAACGAAACCTACCTTGCCAGCACCTTCCTCTTCTCAGGCTCCAGAAGTATGAGAAACAGATTTCTGTTGTTGAATCCACCCTGTCTGTGGTATTGTGTTAAGGCACCCTGAGCTCACAGATACAAACATTTTCACTACTTTCACCACGTAACTGTCCAGAGGGGCCAGGCCATTTTGAAACACTGGAGAAAGAGTGTCGTGATGGTCGCACAGCAGTGTAAGTGGATTTAATACCACTGAACTATACCCTTAAAAGTGGTAAAAATGGTAACTTTTGTTATTTATTTTTGTGTCACAAAAAAGAAAAAAGGCATCAAACTCATTTTCTCATTTTAAACGCAGTTACCCCACCCCCGACTTGCCCAAAAGACAAACATGTCTACAGCCTCCCTGTGGAAAAGGATACTATAGGAAAGATGCTCATCACATAGTTATTTAATGTTTGAAAATAGAACTTTGACAAAAAAAAAATGTAGGCATGGGGGTTGCAGGGTAAATGAACCGTCACACTGTAAGTTAATAACCCCCAGGAATCCTGGAGGCTATTTTAAAACATGGTATTAAGAGCCCTGGAAGAATCTGTGATGAAGATGAAAAAATACTAGACCCTTGGAAAACAAAATTCCCAACTCGTCAGCTCCCAAAGGCAACGATGCTCCAACAGTCCCAGGCTTTGGAAACATAAGGAGAGAGAGAGAGAAAGGGAATGTCTGGACATGGAGAGTTAGCAGTAGAAATTGGAGGAGCAGGCAGGACATAAAGAGCGTCCGAGAGAAAATTCACCTCCTGGAGCCTTACTGCCCCTAGCTTGCCAGGGTCCACTTGAAATGAACTGGCCAAAGGCTGGATACCTTGACCTTTCAAGTGACTTACTGCATCAGGTGTTTCTATGTTTAATATGGATACTTTCCCGTTCTTTATGGCACACACGTGCCCTGGGATGTCAGAGATCCTAGCCCCTGATGACAATATTTATTCCGCAACACGTCCTTCTCTGTATCATTGCTTCCGAGAGGTAGACTGGGGGAGTATGCAGTTCAGAGAGCAGACGGAGGGCCACACTTGCCCTGCAGTCCCCAGAGGGCTGGGTGGCTACCGTACAATCCGTACTGGGGACATTTGGAGTACAAGTCGCTGTTGGTGCTGTGATCTCTGGCAGGACATCGGCTTCTCTGGACCGCAGCGTCCCCAGCTCTGAAATGTGGATGATACCGAATGGTGCCCCACCCCTGTTGTGTGGTTAGGAGGATTCCGTGAGCCGATGTGCTTAGGAAGAGAATATCCTGAACTATCCATCTTTGTGCCTCCCTTTCTCCCACACTGCCCCCCCTCCCCCTGCCCCGCAGTGGTCAGCCACCAAGGGAAACCGCACTGTTACAAAAATGAGGACCAGACACCGTCAATGTTTGCAATATTGGTTTCCAGGCCAGGTGGCTTCAGGAAGCCTTGCTTGGGGTAGGGGAGGTCGGTAGGAAGGAGGAGGGTTGTGTCAACAGGGAAGAGCTTTGGACAATGAACACGTGGGCAAGGCATGGGAGATACTGGTAGACAAGACCATCCTAAGCTGGTCCGGCATCCAGGCGAAGTTGGATCCCTGTTATCAAGTCTGGTGGGTGAGGACAGGTGCGATGAATTTCCCATTCCTTACCACCTCCCTACCAGTTCTGAGTCGGAGAATTCCAGAAGCATGCTCCCGACAGGTCCTGCAGACAGAGGAAGCAGGAAGCCCCACTCTGAAGTGGAGAGGCGGGGCTGGTGAGTGCAGGTTTTAAGTGCCACCCAGTCGACACAAACTTCACGGCTGGTTGGTTCCTTCCTTCCACCTCGCTTGTGCAAGGTTCGAAGACTGTTACACCCCTTCTCATTAATCATAGAGCTGAAGTGCTACTAACTTCAGCAATCTGAAACAATGTCCGGGGGCGCCTGGGTGGCTCAGTCCGTTAAGCACCTGACTCTGGATCTCCACTCAGGTCATGATCTCACAGTTTGTGAGTTCGAGCCCTGCATCAGGCTCTGTGCTGACAGTGCAGGCCCCTGCTTGGGATTCTCTCTCTCCCCCTCTCTCTCTCTCTGCCCCTCCCCCCATTTGCGCTGTCTCTGTCTCTCTCAAAATAAATAAAGTTTTGGGGCGCCTGGGTGGCTCAGTTGGTTAAGCGTCCGACTTCAGCTCAGGTCATGATCTCACAGTTCGTGGGTTCGAGCCCCGTGTCGGGCTCTGTGCTGACAGCTCAGAGCCTGGAGCCTGCTTCAGATTCTGTGTCTCCCTCTCGCTCTGCCCCTCTGCTGCTCATGCTCTGTCTCTCTCTCCTTCAAAAATAAATAAACATTAAAAAAAATTTTTTTAAGTAATAAAAAAAGGGGGCGCCTGGGTGGCTCA
>NC_064814.1:52632606-52707929 GCF_023721935.1 Panthera uncia
AAATCCAAGTTAGTTAACATATAGTGTAGTAATGGTTTCAGGAGTAGCATTTTGATTCTTTTTTCTTTAAATACCTTATAGGAACCTTCTTTCTCATTATTTGCTTGTTTCTACTAAATATGAAACTCTGGTGAGGAAATCCAAGATAGCTGAGGATTTCATTTAATGGCAGTTTATTCTACAATATTTGATATTGAGAATAAAACAAAGAGACATAAGTTCAGAAATAAATAGAAGGGAAATCTTATTTAAACAAACAAGCAAACAAAACAACAACAAACCTTACCCTTTTGTTAGAAATATCACTGCCTTGTTGAACATCTGACTCTTGGTTTCGGCTCAGGTCATGATCCTAGGGTCATGGGATTGAGACCCGTGTTCGGCTCCGCACTGAGTAGGAAGCCTGCTTGAGTTTCTCTCTCTCCTTCTGCCCCTCCCCTGCTCTCTAAAATTAAAAATTAAAAAAAGGGGGCGCCTGGGTGGCTCAGTCAGTTAAGCGTCCGACTTCAGCTCAGGTCATGATCTCACAGTTCATGGGTTCGAGCCCTGCGTCGGGTTCTGTGCTGACAGCTCGGAGCCTGGAGCCTGCTTCAGATTCTGTGTCTCCCTCTCGCTCTGCCCCTCTGCTGCTCATGCTCTGTCTCTCTCTGTCTCAAAAATAAATGAAAACATTAAAAAAAAATTTTTTTTAATAAATAAATAAATAAATAAATAAATAAAAATAAAAAAAAAACAAAATGACATCCAACGATGCTTTGTGTCATCTAGACAAACCTACTATTGATTCTGACTCAAAGCCTTCACCAGCTGATTAGCCACCCTGAGGGCGGTTGAATAGCAATAATTTGCTCTGACATGTCACAATACTCATGCAAAAGTATTTTAGTCCAATAATACTAATAATAAAGCCACTGCTTAGATGGAATGGCTGGATGAAAGGACAAAATAGTCATTAAAAAGCTATCATCCATTAAATGCTCCCCACATGGTAAGTATTACGCAACCCATCTACTGTATCTTATTTAATAACGGCAACAACCCTGAACTGTGAACTGTGTGGGTTTATCTCCGTTTTACAACTGAGGAAACTGAGGCATGGAGAGTAAGTAACAACCCCCAAGGTCACCTAATCAACTGGAACTAGAGCCATGATTCAAATCTAGGCATGCTTGACACGATTCAAGGCAAGAAAGGCATTTTTGCATCTAAAACTGAGCAACTTGGATTTAGATCCTTGACCACCTCATCTACAGAGGAAACGCATTTTTCCACCCTAAGTAGAAAAATGTGCAGAAATCTCCAGTATCTCAGGTATGAGAGGTTGAGGGCAATTGAAAGGGTGATTCAGAAATGCAGACTTTGGGGGGAACCTGGATGGCTCAGTTAAGCGTTTGACTCTTGGTTCCGGCTCAGGTCAGGATCTCAGGGTTTCATGGGCTTGAGCCCTGCCTCGGGCTCCATGCTAGTGGCATAGAGCCTGCTTGGGATTCTCTCTCTCTCCTCTCTCTCTGCCCTCCCCCCCCCCCCACCCTTGGCACTGTCTCTGTCTCTCTCAAGTAAAATTTTAAAGGGATTAAAAAAAAAAAAGAAATGCAGACTTTGGGAGTTTAAAGGTCTCCCATTTTATAGGAAGCTGGAGAAATGGGAGGGAAATACCAACGATGCAGAAGAAACTGGCAAAGCTTCAGGACCAACCAGGTAAATGAGTGTATTTTCAACATGTTTTGTTTCCAACTGCCTCTGGCAATTGAATGCCTGTCACGGCGTGATGATTGGGGGACACGCTTTTCTCCCCTGTCCACTGAGGATGGAGACGAAGACTAGTTGTTCATTATGTGCCACATGGGACAACTACGAGAAAAGAAAACAAACGAAGAAATCCAGAAGAAATGATTGCATGCATTTAATCGAAAGGTAAGTGGCATCTACCACAGTCAGGTGATGCCAGAATTTCCCACCTACACGGCAGTGTATTAAATGCATTGACAGGTCTAAACACCCAGCAAGTAGAAGGACATAGGACGGACACTCCCCCTGAGCCTGAGTGGGGCAAGGATCGTGGGAGAGATGATCCTTGAGTAATCCTTGAAGAATGTGCAGGGGTCAACAGGTGAGGGGGGAGGGCCCGTGAATAAAACATACTACAGGATGCAGGAAGAAGATGATGGCCATAATATAGACTGGCCCAGAAACTGACACGCCCTGGGTTCAAATCTAGAAAGTGTAAGCTATGGGGCTGGAGAGGGTGGGTTGGGGACCTGGTCGTGGAAAGATCGCATACTTATGTGCCATTTCTGCAAGCCTACATTTCTTAGGAACAAAAAGAGCCTGCCCTAGGGGTTGAGGGAAATTAGGTGTTTATGATTAATACCCAGTTGAGGCTCCCTCTCTCCATGGACTTAGAAGTACAGAAGAAGCATCAGAAAAGGACGTATCTTTAGAGCTGTCTGCTGTGCTGATGCCCAGAGAAAACTCAGTGAGACCATAAGGTGTTCAGAGGGTATCTTTCAAGGTTCAATGACGTCCTGCCAAGAAAGCCCATGGCACTCTTTAACGCACTAGAGTGTTTCTGTGCAGGGACAAAATCATGGAGGCCGGGGGGGTTGGGGAGGCATTTCTCTCCAACTCACCCACCACGGTGCCCAACCCTGTGCAAGCCTGCAATTGGGCACAGCCATCCTGATGGTAACGACCAAGCCAAGTGGACAGTGAGTAAATCAATTCGCATTAAAATCTGAGGTTTCTTTCTTGTTTTTAATCCTCTGCTAACTGCCCCGCAGGAACAGATGTTGTTATTCTGAGCCTGGCATATTATAGGAATGACTTAACAGCGTCCTTGCCAGCTCATTGTGTTTGGGGTTTGAAGGCTTTGCACTGTTTCCTTTTCTTCTTTTGATTAAAACGTTGTGCCAAAAACCATATAGAAATCAGAGACCACGAGCCCTCCAAAACACTGACTTTGCAGGAGCACAGAAGTTTCTCTGAATAGCAGTGCCTACTCTCTCTCTGCCTTCCTCCCTCCCCCTTCCTTAGAGCTGGCTCCTACCTTGTTCTCCTCTGGTGCAACTTGGTGTTGCCGTGCCTAACTGGCAATGACAAGGGTCACATAAGTGGGGAGGGGGGGGCTGGACTGCTACACCACAGCAGCCTGGAAGTATGGGGCCCAGGTACGCTTCTCAGCAGAGAGCTTCTGTTTGTGTAGGAAACACCAAGGACTCTCAGGCTCTGTATAACCCCTGCCGTTTTCTAGAAACATGCAGCCCTCTCAGGCCACCTCAGGCATTCCCAGTTTTAACACAGATGCAAGCAGTGTATTTCTGCACCGAAAGAAAAAAGGAAATCAACCACGCTGGCATAATATATAATTGGGCACGGACAGCTCGGCTGGGAGGGTGACATTAGGGAATGGTGGAGACTGGGCTGAACCATAGTGAGTTTCTTGTCTGAAATGGTCAACCGCCATCCCTCATTAGCCAGGTTTTGCTTGGTGGGACTTGCATGTCGATGGTGTATTAACAGACTTTCCCATTGTTTTTGGAGAGAAGCCAACATTTTGTATTTTTAGGGGAAATGTGCTGGATTTTAAATGCTGAGTTTTTTGTTTTTCTGTTTTTTGTTTTGTTTTGTTTTGTTTTTTGTTTTACTGGGAAGAAACAGATAAGATGGCTATGGGCTGGAGTCGGCCTCCGGGTCTCTGATGTTTTAGTTATAACCCACATCCACCCTGCCATTTTGCAGATGAGAAAACTGGGGTCTGGAGAGATGGATGGATCTTGCAGTTCCAGAATGAGCAGGAAGCAAGCAAGAACAGAGCAAGCACCCTGGTTAGGGTCCTGCCCCTCAGTCCTGTCTTTTCCCAGCCACTGCTATTGAGTGACTATTCCTACACATATTATATACCCTACCCTATAGTATAGCCCCTTCATGTATATATCTTTTGTATTGTCTATTGTTCCTAAAATGGTGTTGGGTGCATAGTACATGTTCACAGCTAATGCTTGGATGGCAGAGGGATGGAGGGATAAATGGGTGAGTGGATGGATAGATTGGTGAAAGAATAAAGGAAGAAAGGAAATAGCAGTTTCTTAATCATGAGTATCACTCAGCCAGGGGAAATGGATTGACACAGGAATGGGGAACCCTTGGGGCACCTGAGTGGCTCAGTCAGTTAAGTGTCCAACCCTTGATCTTGGCTCAGGTCATGATATCACAGTTCGTGGGTTCAAGCTCTGCCTTGGGCTCTGTGCTGATGGCACAGAGCCTACTTGGGATTCTGTCTCTCCTTCTCTCTGCCCCTCACCTGCTTGCGTTCTCTCTCTCTCTCAAAATAAATAAAGAAACTTTAATTTTTTTTTTTTTACTTTTTTAATTTTTTTTTTCAACGTTTATTGATTTTTGGGACAGAGAGAGACAGAGCATGAACGGGGGAGGGACAGAGAGAGAGGGAGACACAGAATCGGAAACAGGCTCCAGGCTCTGAGCCATCAGCCCAGAGCCTGACGCGGGGCTCGAACTCACGGACCGTGAGATCGTGACCTGGCTGAAGTCGGACGCTTAACCGACTGCGCCACCCAGGCGCCCCGAAACTTTAATTTTTTTAAAAAATGGAATTGGGATGGGGCGCCTGGGTGGCTCGGTCGGTTAAGTGTCCGACTTCGGCTCAGGTCATGATCTCACAGTCCGTGAGTTCGAGCCCCGCGTCGGGCTCTTTGCTGACAGCTCAGAGCCTGGAGCCTGTTTCAGATTCTGTGTCTCCCCTCTCTCTGCCCCTCCCCTATTCTTGCTCTGTCTCTCTCTGTCTCAAAAATAAATAAACGTTAAAAAAATTAAATTAAATTAAATTTAAAAAAGGAATTGGGAAACCTTAAATTCTGGGTTATTTTTATCAGTTTACTATCAGCTTCATTCAACCAAATTAAGTGATATTCATAGAGTTTCGTCAGAATCCGTATCTGTCCCGATCCCTTCCCCCACCCCAACCATGAAATGACCGTGATTCATTAGTGCATAAGATGATGTACACAGTATGTTTACTGTAACCATGTTCGAGGGAAAACACTAGAAACAAAGTGAATACAGCTCAGTAGAAGAATGTATATACCATATTACATCTACACAGTAGATAAAAATACACAACCAATGAAAATAAGAAACTAGAGTGATCCCTTTGACTCGGAGGGAGTTCCATAAGGCATAACTGAGTGAAAGAAAATCAAGACACCTGGGGCTCCTGGGTGGCTCAGCCGGTTAAGCCTCTGACTTTGGCTCAGTCATGATCTCGTGGTTCATGAGTTTGAGCCCCACATTGGCTCTGTGCTGACAGCTCAGAGCCTGGAGCCTGCTTCCGATTCTGTGTCTCCCTCTCTCTCTGCCCCTCCCCCGTTCATGCTCTGTCTCTCTCTGTCTCAAAAATAAATAAAGTTAAAAAATATATTATTTAAAGAAAGAAAATCAAGATGCAGAAAAGTGTGTATACTGGTATACCAATTTTTTATTTTATTTATTTATTTAGTTACATGTATTTATTTTTGAGAGACAGAGTGAGACAAAGTGAGAGTGGGGAAGGGACAGAGAGAGAGAGAGGGAGACACAGAATCTGAAGCAGGCTCCAGGCTCCGAGCTGTCAGCACAGAGCCCGACGTGGGGCTCAAACCCACAAACTGTGAGATCATGACCTGAGCTGGAGTCAGATGCTCAACCGACTGAACCACCCAGGCACCCCATCAATTTTTTAAAATCCAACCCCCTAATATACGTATGTGTTTATTTGTGTGTGTGTGTGTGTGTGTGTGTATAATCTGTTTTGAATTATATGTGTACAGAGAAAATATGAAATGTATGCATTAATTTGTTAATATAGATTACTTCGTTGTGAGAGGCTAACAAAGGCAAGAGGGTGCAAAAAAGTAAAAGCAAAAAAAAAAATTCTTTTCCAGCCACTGAAGAAGAAAAGGGACCAGAAAAATGAGATCCGTTACAAAGTATAATGAAATTTAGATTGTTTTTGTCATACATCTGAACAGAGTCCTGTACACTCTGACCCAGCTTTGCATTTTCAGGTAATCAACCTACGTCATTCTATTTTATGTTAAAGATGCAGCGAGAAAGTCACATAGATAATGGGCCATGCTAATAGGACTTTATTTTATGGACGTGTCACTGTTTTCAAACATCAGTGCTCTACTGTGTCCCAGAGATGCAAAACGTGCTAGTTGCTTGAAAAAGAAGATACTTCACTTAATGCTTGTTTATTCACTTTATAGGATTATGAGTTCCATCCATATTGTCATGTCAGTGCCCTTTGGAACACCCCCTTGGCTGGGCTTACACTCTGTTTTACCCTTAGCCATGCCCTCTTGCCCCTACCGGCCTGGTTCAGAGCCCCACCCCTATCCTGACTCATCTTCCTTCACCCTGCAGTGCCTTTACACCTTTACTCTGCCTGCTCATTTGTTCCCCTGTTTCCTGACTCAAAACCCTTGTGCCTCTGAAACATCCCCGACCTCATCAATTTGTGAGAACTGAGGTCTCATGTTATTTACTTGCCTAAATCACAGTGCTTGTGTCCCGCAGCTGTGTGGCTGGCAGGGAACCCCATCTTTGTGGTGAGGCAGCCTCCCCGAATATTGTCTGATTGGCTTAAATTGGAGGTTCCCACAGCTCACAGCTTCCTTCTTGGATTCGATTGATGTGCTAGAATGGCTCACAGAACCCAGGAAACCCATTAACTCACTAGATCACCAGTTTATGATGAAAGGAATACCCAGATGGAAGAGAGGCAGGGGAAAGGTATAGGGAAAAGGTGAGGAACTTCCATGCTCTCTCTTGACTGTGCCAGTGTCCCCAGATCTCCATGTGTTCACCAGCCTGGAAATTTTCCATCCCCCATCCTTTTGGGTTTATTCAAGAGACTTCATTACATGGGCATGACTGATTAAATCATTGGCCAGGGGTTGAAAGTTCTGACTTTCTCATCACTGGTTCCCCTGACAACCAGCCCCCATCCTTAGGTGACCTGGGGACTGTCCAAAAGTCATCTCATTAACATAACAAAAGACACCTTTATCATTCATCACTTGGGAAATTCCAAGGATTTTAGGAGCTCTGTGGCAGGGATTGGGACAAAGACCCAATAGAGATGTGTTTTTCTAAATCCCAATAACACACCTTCATTTTCCATCTTTAACATAAAATAGAATGATACAGGATATTACATTAAAAGAAAAGTATGGCCTGGTCAAAGCACGCACAGTACTAGTCACAGGTGCAAAACAGAAACAAAAACAAACACAAACAAAAAAAAAACCCATAAATAAAATAACCTAACTATGCTTTGTAATTGATTTCACTTTGCTAGTATCAGGATGGCCAAGGAGGGGAGTGTGTAGCCTCAGTTGTAGATTTTTCCAGAACTGGCAATATCCTCTTGCTGCTAAGTCTCCACTTAGACCCCCATTGCCTTAGGGTTAGTTCCCTTTCAGAGGCTCAGGTGGATTGTTTTCCCCCCTGCAGTTTTGGCTTGTTCTGGGCCCTCTTCAGTCTGCCAAATGTCTTTCAGTGGGATTAGTGTCTTTCTAAATTCCCAGAGGGAATCCCCAAGCCTTCTGCAGATGAGTCAAGGTGGCCCCACTCCCAGCTTGGTTGGGATCAGAAGGATGATGGGGAGCCTGGAAGACGAATAAAAGGAGATGACTTCCCTCCCCAGGGATGTCTACATCCTAGTTCCCAGCCAGCTAAAATACCCATTTACCCATCTCCACTCAAATCAGAATCCTCAAGCAAATGAAGAAGTCCTGCGAAGTAAATATTCCACTTTTAGAAGGCCCATATTTGGGGAAGATTCTTACATAATCTGTAGAGACCTAGTGAAGTGGGGTGGGCAAAATGAGGGAAAACAAGGCTCTAGCTGTAAAAATTTTCTGTATTATCAGTACAAAGAGCAAGCTTTCATGTGGTTTATACACCTTCGTGAGATCATAGATGTTGCCCCATGAAATTGCAGGCTCAAACACTTGGTCTATTGAGTAATTCACACACTTGTGCCTTTTACCCCGAATCTTATGACCCTATTGTTCACCGAAGGCCCTGAAATCATCTTAAATTACACTGGAACATAAACACTTAACAAAGTTAAAACTGGGCAATATTGGAGTCCCAAGAGTTATTAATATGTCTAAAGAAGAACACCATATAATGAAAATAAAGTAAGAAGAACATAAATAAGGAATATTTCTAGAGTATCAGGCACAGCTGAGCAGGGAGAGTCATACAAAACATCACACACCAGCCTGTAAAGATCACTTTCTCTGGATCTAACCTACTTTCTCTGGAAACTCTACTCTTTGGAGCATCTTTTGAACCTTATGGCCTAAAATTCTCAGAGTTTAAACAGTGCGTTAACGAATAACCAGCAAAGTCCCTGAGAAGCTGCCTGCATGATCATTCACTGATTAAATTGGGAAAAGCCAAAAATGTACCTAACCACAAGATTCAAAATCCCAAACGCCATACTCCTCAACCACCAAGAGGAGAAGGAAACAAGACCGAGAAGCAAATGTAATTCTTTGTTATGCAACCTTGGCCAAAGTATCTATTTTATAAACTGTTAACCTTGATAAGAGAATTATGAGCAATAAAGAAGCCTGGGGAATCCCCGAGGAAGCCATTTGCTAGGCACCTCTCCGAAAATTGTAAACGTAGCCAAGGCACAAGATGAGAGGGAGTTGTGTAGACGTAAGCAAAGCTCGCAATGTTGTTGTCTTTTTTAATGTTTATTGATTTATTTTGAGAGAAAGAGAGACAGAACACAAGCAGAGGAGGGGCAGAGAGAAAGAGAGAGAGAGCATCCCAAGCAGGTTCCTCACTGTCAGCACAGAGCCCGATGAAGGACTCAAACTCACAAACTGTGAGATCATAACCTGAGCCAAAACCAAGAGTCAGAGGCTTAACCGACTGAGCCATCCAGGCGCCCAAAGCTCGGGATGTTTTCCTGAGAATGGAATGCTTCTCTGACTGTGACCATGAGAATTCTTGGCCAAGATGGGGGTGCCCAGGGGAGTCCCTGGGCTAGGGGGTGGGGGAGGGCACTTGGACTTGGGGCTTTGATGGATTCGTTGTGCCAGACCTCCCAGCTCCTGGAAACGTAGTACCGCCTTTACAGAAGCAGTAGGTTTCCCCATGCCTTTCTCCACCACCATCATGGGCAAATCATACAGGGGATGGACTTCACCATCTCTAATTGCTGCCCTACTCTGCAGCTAGAGACAATATGTGGCTTTGGCCTGCAGGCTATGGTCTGTGGATCCTTGAACTATAGATGGGATAAATGTCCAGGCACTTAGCTTGGCACTGAAGACCACCCACTCTCATATCCTAATCAGCTTTCATAGTCTTACAGACCACCATTCTTTTCAACAAATAGTGCTCAAGCCCCTGTTCCATTGCGGGCACTGTGCTAAGCAGTGGGGATGTGCCGAGAACAAGTCACAGTCCCTGTACTCGGTGGGGAAGCCCCTATCCTCAGGGCCTTACTGTTTCTTGCTGGATCAAATATTAAACACACCTTGTATGATACTATAATGGTGGAAACGTTTGTCTAAACCCGCAGAATGTACAAGGCCAAGAGTGAACCCTGATATAAACTATGGACTCCGGATGGTGATGTGTCAATGTAGTTCAGTGGGTGGAAGAAATATACCCATCTGATGGGGCATGATGTTGGTAATGGGAGGGGACACATGTGTGGGGCCTTGAGGGTATATGAGAAATCTCTGGACTTTCTGCTCAGTTTTGCTGTGAACCTGAAACTCCTCTAAAAATTATTTAAAATTTATTTACTTATTTTTAAGTTTATTTATTTATTTTGAGAGAGAGATAGAGAGAGCACACGCACAATTGGGGTAGGGGCAGAGAGAGAGGGAGAGAGACATTCCCAAGCAGGCTCTGCACTCTCAGTGCGCAGAGCCCAACGTGGGGCTCAATCCCACAAACCATGAGATCATGACCTGAGCCAAAATTGAGAGTTGGATGCTCAACCGACTGAGCCACCCAGGAGTCCTTAAAAATTATTTAAAAATTGAAAAATCAAGATTATCAACTGCTCACTCATTTCACTGATAATAAATGCTATGAAGAAGACTCACACCAGGCTATTTCTTATTATTATTGGTCTACCTGCTTGAAGTACAATCTCCATTCCGATTTATTATTCAGTCCTTAACCCCTTTTTTGAAACTCAGCAAAGGTTCCATTTCCTACCCCAAAACTTCCTCAGTTAATTGAGGCTGGGGACAGCAGCAAACTGGAACACATCCCCATGGGCTCACTATCCCATCCTCGAGAATTCCCCCCTCTTGAACTTTAAGAGTACTTACTGGATGTACTGTCCACGAGGTCTATAGTATGAACTAACATCTTTGATGCCAAGACCCTCACGCTCTTTGCAAATGAATTGTAAGAAGTGGTTCCTTCCACATTGCATCTGTTCCTCAGCCCCTGATAGAAAAGGGGGAGAAATATAACAGGAACATCGAGCAGGAGTTTGACTGTTCAAAACCAACAAATAAATAAATCGTCGACCAAAACTGACGTCATAAATACAGATAGAGCGTAAGTGAATTTTAAACGTGGATCAAAGGAGACACAGCCATCTAGACCAGGAGCCAACAGGCAGTCAAGAAAAAAGACTGTGTGGGCCACACGTGGGTCTCTGTCACATCTCCTTCCTCTTCTCCATTTTCTTAAAAAAAAAATGTAAAAACTGGGGCACCTGGATGGCTCAGTTGGTTAAGCGTCCGACTTCAGCTCAGGTCATGATCTCGCAGTTCGTGGGTTCGGGCTCTGCTTTGGGCTCTGTGCTGACAGCTCGGAGGCTGGAGCCTGCTTCAGATTCTGTGTCTCCTTCTCTCTCTACCCTTCTGCCTCTCGCAATTTGTCTCCCTCTTTCTCTCAAAAATAAATAAACATTAAAAAAAAATTTGTTCATGTAAAAACCATTCTGAGACTAGAGAAAGCAGGCCATGGGAGCCAGAAGAAAGCTGTCAGTTATTCCCATCTGTTTAACCCGAGAGGGCTCCGGGAAGGATGCGGTGGTATTTTGAGCTCTTGAGTGAGAGCCGAGACTTGGCCTGCCCGTGAGGTAGCAGGGGAGCAGAATGACCTCATGGAAAGGAGCCGGGCTGAGAATCATAGTCCTGGCTCTACCACTATCTGTGTGGCTTTGGCCAACTCGCCCCTGTGCCTCCAGTTAACTTCTGTGAGTTATCGCCATGAAAAATGAGCAGAAAAGCAACCCATGGCGAGAATAAGATGAGATCATATCAGAGCGCTTTGGAAACTGACAAGCATCCCAGTAAGACCTTGATAAAATGAATAAAAGCCAGAAGTGTAAGCTAAACTTGAAAATTCCAAATTCGAAATGTCACATCACTTAGCTAGCGAGAGAGGAGGCAAAACCTGAGAGTCAAATATGATTCTTTATTTTACAGCTTTGGCGCAAACAGCTATTTTATAAGCTGTGAGCCTGCAGAAGATAATAGAGTTGTGAGCAACCAAGACAGCCAGGAATCCCTGCAGAGGATACACAGAGACCATCGGTATGACACCAGAGGTATGCGGAGAAGCTCTAACCCCACAGAAATCCTTCCCTTGGCAGTCTGCATAAAGGATGCCCTGCATCCTAGACTTGTTCTTTGCTCCTCCAGCCCCCAAGGCAGGGATGCTGTCACAGGTGTAGTCTGGGAGGGCAATCTGCCGTACTGCACACAGGGAAGAAGTAAAGAAAGAAAAATGGAGCCTAGACCCAGACCAACTTCTGGCTTACAATCCTTGGCATCTAATTAGCAGGTCCTGAAATAGCCCCTCTCCTCTCTCCTCATCCCAGAAAAAAAATACTGTCACAGAAACAAAGAATTGCCAAAGCCCCCCTTATCCCCCCAAGACTTAATATGGGAAGATTGGAACAGTCTGTCAGTAGAATCTGAAAAAGCTATCTACTAAGAAGGCTGATGGAGTGGATTCGGACAGACAGCTGGTGATGTACCCATTCACGTTTGCTGCATGACACACAATGAATGCCATCAGTCCAAAGGGTGGTGAGGAAGTCCTTCTGACCTTCCTTCTATTGGTAGTCTTACTTGGAGGATGGGTTGAATTGTGTCCCTCAACCCCAAAAAGAACACATTGAAGTCTCAACCCCCGGGTACCTCAGAATGTGACCTTACTTGGAAACAGAGTCTTTACAGAGGTAATCAAATTCACATGAAGTCATTAGGATGGGCTCTCATCCAATATGACTGGTGTCCATATAAAAGGAGAAATTTGGATACAGGCAGACACGCAGAACAAGGAAGACAAAGTGAAGAGACAGGGGAATGTCATGTGAAGACTAAGTAATGAAGTGATGTAGCTCCTAGCCAAAGGTTGCTGGCAAATCTACCAAAAGCTGAGAGAGAGGCCTGGAACAGAGCCTCCCCTGCAGCCCTTGGAAGAGGCCAACCCTACCCACACCTTGACTTCTGGTCTCCAGAACCGTGAGACCATAAATATCTGTTGTTCAAGCCACCCAGTCTGTGGTACTTTGGATGACAACCCAAGGAAACAAATACACTCAGGTACTCAAGGCTCATGATAATGGCGGCTCTCTTTGTTGTGTGAGGAACACCTTTCTGAGGCAAAAAGTACCCCTCCTCCAATGTCATCCACATACAGCAAGAGGAATTCTGAGAGCATACAACCTGAGCCAATCTGGCTACTGTACAATTTCCAAGTTCTTCTTGGTGAATACCAGCAAGATGCAATGGCTAGGACCCTGTGAGGCTCCAGGTCTGCCTCCCACCCCCATTTCCTGATATATGTTACAGTGAAAGCAAAAGTCTCAACTCAAATCCTAGCACACATGAAAACATGTATGAAGGAGCAAAAGTACCAACAGATAGACCACTGAGTGAACTCCCCACCCTCTGGGACTCAAGGCAAATATTATGATTCTAGAAGCAGAATTCAGCTAAAGACCTTGTCTGATCAGGCGATGGAATCTTCCATCAAGGATGGACTCAGATCCAAACCAAATCCGGGTCTTGGAGGAACCACTGAAAAACTACCTCAAGACATACAAAACCTGACGTGGAAAATAAACCCATCAAAGCAACTGAGGAAGTTACTAATGCATCACCTCCTGAAGAGATGTTCACCCAGACAGTTTTATTATCAAGTCAGTTGAAACTTTCAAGGACCAGATAATCCCCCTGCATATAAACTGTTCCTGAATAGTAAAAAAATAAATAAATAATAAAAATTTAAATGTTCACTGCAAGTAAGGGTCATCTTGATATGAAATGCTCACAAAGATAGCCCCCACAAAAAAAGAACTATAAACCAAACCCATTATGAACACAGATCTCAAGACACCAAATAAAGGAGCAGCCAATTGAATTGAATCATATATTAAAAGGTCATCCAACATAATCAACTAGGGTTATCAAGGAATGCAGGAGAGTTTTAATAGTAGGAATCCAATGAACAAAATGCATCAAAGATAGACGTGTAATCATTTGAGCAGAAAGTAAAGAAACACCTATGAAAATGCAGCACATATTCGGAATAAAAACTCAGAGAAAAGTACAGACAAGAAATGATCTCCTCGACATGGCAAAGATAATTTCTCTTCAGTAAGTCGGAACTTAAGAGTCGAACACTGGACACTTTCCTATCAGAATCAGAAGAAAGGCAGGAATGTTTGCTCTTACCATTATTATTTATTTTATGGAAATCTGGCCAATTATATGAGATACAAGATGGAAATTGATTATAACCATTGCAAAGATGCAAAGTTCTTATTAGAAATATGATTATATACTTAGGAAATACAACAAATAACTACTTAGCTGTTAAAATGTGAAAGCTTAATAAAGTGCCCAGATAATACACATGGATACAAAAATCTGTAGATTTCCCATATACTAGCCACATGTACTTACATAACATAATGAAAAGGTTTACATTCCCAATAACAAAAAAATGCAAAATATTTTGTAAAAGCCCAACAAGATTCTATATGAAGAAAACTAGTAGATATTACCAAAATCTATGTAAACGGTGGCTTTACAACCCTTCCTACAGACACTTCCCACTTCCCGTAAGTGTCACAAGAGAAGGGGCTGTGTCTGTTTGGGGTCTTAATTAGACCCTCAATGGATAAAACAGCACATGTACATATTCATCAGCTGTTCCTAAGTTATGCATTCTTAACAAACAATGCCAAAATCTCAGAGGCCACAACAAAGCTTTGTTTCCCACACACATGACATGTTCTTGACAGTTTGTGGTATGCCACGCTGACTTTGTTCAGGGACTCGGACAAAGAAGTGGCCCCTATTTGGATGAGCTTTTCTTATAGTAGAGAAGGAAACAATGTGGATTAAGCAACAACGTTCAAAGCATGGCACTCAGATATAGCATGTATCACTGGTGGTCACATGCCATTAGCCATAGCAAGTCAAGTGGCACTGATGGACCTCTTTGGGGTGGGAAAGAATAATCCTCTCGCAGGAAGGGGCACGCATAATTTTAAATGATTTTCAATAAATACATATTAGGTGTTCAATGGAGACCTGTGGAAGGCATCTTCAGTGGATATACCCTGAGTAATTAAATAAAGGGGGGTGCCTGGGTGGCTCAGTCGGTTAAGCATCTGACTTCAGCTCAGGTCATGATCTCACACTCCGTGAGTTTGAGCCCTGCATCTGGCTCTGTGCTGACAGCTCAGAGCCTGGAGCCTGCTTCAGATTCTGTGTCTTTCCCTCTCTCTGCCCCTCCCCTGCTCATGCTCTGTCTCTCTCTGTCTCAAAAATAAATAAAAACATTAAAAATTTAAAAAAAAAAATAAAGGAAGGGGCGCCTGGGTGGCTCAGTCGGTTAAGCGTCCGACTTCGGCTCAGGTCATGATCTCACGGCCTGTGAGTTCGAGCCCCGCGTCAGGCTCTGTGCTGACAGCTCAGAGCCTGGAGCCTGTTTAGGATTCTGTGTCTCCCTCTCTCTCTGCCCCTCCCCTGTTCACGCTCTGTCTCTCTCTGTCTCAAGGATAAATAAACATTAAAAAAAAATTAAAAAAAAATAAAATAAAAAAAATAAAAAAAATAAAGGAAGGAAGGAAGGAAGAAGAAAAATGTAAAAACTCACATAATAACAATCATCAAGATTGAACTAGTGTTAGAATATGGTCAGGGGCACCTGGGTGGCTCAGTCCATTAAGTGTCTGACTCTTGATTTCAGCTCAGATCATGATCTTGTGGTTCACAAGATCGAGCCCCACGTTGGGCTCAGTGCTGACAGCATGGAGCCTGCTTGGGATTCTCTCTCCCCGTCTCTTTGCCTCTCCCTGCTCATGTTCTCTCTCTCTCTGTCTCTCTCTCGCTCTCTCTCTCTCTTACAAAATAAATAAATAAACATTAAAAAAAAAAAAGAATATGGTCTGAATTTCCCCTAACCTAACACCAATCAAAGCAGACTTAGTAAAATTAAGCCATGCTTTGCTCTGGAACATACCTGTCCCTTGCAGTATCTTAGAGAACACAGCTAAAGAAATGTTGGAAGATATTTCATTGATCCCACTGATGAAATAGAACAAAAGACGGTTGGAACCACAAGGAGAAAGTGACAAAACCACAGTTACAAGGGGAGTCATTAATATAACATCTCTAGGCTTCATCCGCTCAGGTAGACCCAACACACATAGACACATATGAGGAAAAGCAAAGTAAAAAAGATGTTTTCTACACCTGAAACTAATATTGCACTGTATATTAACTAACTGAAATATAAATAAAAACTTTAAAAAAAGATGTTTTCATATGATTGATTTAATAGATGTACAGCAAGCTTCAAACAGATTCAGAAAATACATATTCCTTTCAAAAGCCTTGTAACATCAACAAAAATGGATTATGTATTAGGCCACACAGAAAATCCTGACAGTTTTCAATAAGCAGAAACAATGCTGACCGTGTTCTCATCTTCTCTAACCACAGGGTAATAAACTCAGAAATTCATAACAGAAGAACAGTAGAAATGTTCGACTCTTTTAAGTAACTCTCAAGACAAAGTAGAGATCAAAACTGCAAGTATAGACTATTTTAAACATTACAACAGGGGCACCTGGGTGGCTCAGTCGGTTAAGCACCCGACTTTGGCTCAGG
This sequence comes from Panthera uncia, assembly GCF_023721935.1. Lineage (NCBI taxonomy): Eukaryota > Metazoa > Chordata > Mammalia > Carnivora > Felidae > Panthera > Panthera uncia. Next base: position 52,648,800 of record NC_064814.1, read on the forward strand.
TTAGGATCTCCCAGTTTGTGAGTTCAAGCCCCATGTTGGGCTCTGTGCTGACAGCTCAGAGCCTGGAGTCTGCTTCGGATTCTGTGTCTTCCTCTCTCTCTCTGGCCCTCCCCTGCTCACGTTCTCTCTCTCTCTCTCTCTCTCTCTCTCTCTCTCTCTCTCTCTCTCTCAAAAATAAATAAAAACATTTAAAATTTTTCTTAAAACTTATAAGAATAGAATATGTAAAATATAGGAGCTGTGACCAAAGATATAGTAAGGAAAATTAGTAGCAATGAGATTTTATTATTAAGCAGGAAAGACTGAAAGTATGTGAACTAAGTATTCAATTCAATAAGCTGAAAAAGCCCAAGAAAGTAAATCTAAAAAATGTAGGTGGAAGAGAGAGACAAATACAAAGTTATTTTTAAAAATTTATTTAGAAAACTAAGAAGCATTTAAACTTATCAATAAAAAAAACCTTGTTTCTTTTTTATTTTATTTTATTTATTTTTTAATTTCAATTCAAGTTAGGTAACATACAGTGTAGTCCTGACAAAAATGAATTCGAAATGGATGAAAGACCTAAACGTGAGACAGGAAACCATCAAAACCCTACAGGAGAAAACAGGCAGCAACCTTTTGGACCTCTGCCACAACAACTTCTTACTTAAAATGTCTCTGGAGGCAAGGAAAATAAAAGCAAAAATGAGCTACTGGGACCTCATCAAGATAAAAAGCTTCTGCACAGAGAAGGAAACAATCAACAAAACTAAAAGCAACCAATGGAATGGGAGAAGATATTTGCAAATGATATTACAGTTAAAGGGTTAGTATCCAAAATCTATAAAGAACTTACCAAACTCAACACCCCAAAAAACAAACCAAAAAAAAAGAAACTTGTTTCTTTTTTTAAAATGGTAGAATAGAACCAGTGCTGGACAAGCTTAACTGCACAAAAAGAAAATCATTAAAGTCCACTTATTAAATATGCGTATATTACTTCTGTATCAGGAATAATGAGTAGAAGTTTAATTTTTTAAAAAGAGCAAACACACAAATATGAAGCACGAGGAACATAAAAATCAATGTAACCACACTGTGAAAAAGATTATTTAGAAGTTATAAAGATACTAATATCTTTATGCTACTAAATTTGAAAAGTAATAATTTTCTCAGAAAAAAATTACGATTAAAAATTTCCCAGCAAGAGGCCAAAAAACTTAAACATACCAATAATGATGGAAGAGGGTGTGCATGTGTTTAACAACTCATCCCCAAGAGGCATCAGGTGCAAATAGTTTTATGGATGAAGTGAACTTTCAAACTTTGTAAATGTTCAAGGAACAAGTATTCCTTTCCAAAATATTAAAAAATAAAACATGGCATGCATCGACATTTACTTAATGGAGCTGGAATAACCATGTCACAAAATCCGCAATTAAAGAAGTTCATTGAATGACACACCCAAAGTGCTCTGTAGCAATGTGGGTGGGTCCTTAACACAGAGGGCTTAGTGCAAAAAGTAAAAAAAAGAGCATGAGATCTATAACAAAATAAATTAACAATACATCCATCATGGAGGCAATGCACGTTTTCAAAGGACCCAGGCAAATAAAAGCAATTGTAAAATGTTACAATACTTGTTTGTGGGGGAGGGAGACAGGAGGCGCAGGAGAGTAGGGGGATGGGGATAAACGGGAATAAATAAACAGGTAGACAAGTAAATAAATACATGGTGACATCTGCCACAGACCAAAAGTAAGACATCTGAATAATTCAACCCTCTATACCAGGGATGATCCAAAAGGACAAAGAAAGGAAAAAGGAAAAGGAAAAAACCGAGAAAACTATAGACTGAATCTCCCTTATGAATATGGTGGCAGAATGGGAAACACTGACAAATATGGTACATACACAGAGGCAAAGTAGAGTTTGTATAGAAAGTATGGCTGGGGCACCTGGGTGGCTCAGTCAGTTGGGTATCTGACTTCGGCTCAGGTCATGATCTCACAGTTCGTGAGTTCAAGCTCTGCGTTAGGTTCTGTGTTGACAGCTCAGAGCCTGGAGCCTCTTTCGGATTCTGTGTCTCTGTCTCTCTGCCCCTCTCTTGTTCACGTTCTGTCTCTGTCTCAAGAATAAATAAACATTAAAAAAAAAAAGTATGGCTAAATGTTTAAAATCCAGTAAGATAAAAAGAGAATATAGAGTGTGTCCTTGATAGACCTTGGACCAATAGACAATATCATACAGAATGGTTAAACACCAGAAGGATTTCCATTAAAATCAGACACAACATTAATAAGATATTCAATATCAAATCGGCACACACATGGAAAACTAAAGAGAACCAGCTGAAAATCTATTAGAATTAATAATAAGTAGTATAAAAAATCCAGTTATCAAAGTATGGATAGCATCAACATGTAAGTTCTTTCAAATTTATGGCAACGTTAACTGCAAATTCAATGTTAATTCTTTGAAGAATAGTATTAGAGAGAATTCATTTTGAAGATCATAAGGAATCACAAATGGACAAGATTTGGGCAAAATACAACATAATTGTAATTGTATTTAATTGAATTAAAATATTACAAATTATAAACATGCTAGATGCCAAAACACATTCTAACTCACAACTATGAAAATAACCTCCAAAATAGGTCAGTGCCAAAGAATAGAAAGTCTAGAAACAGCTAGGTAGATCGGACAGTTTGGTACCGTATTTCTTGACTGTAATATTTCTGATATCAGGATGTGACTCAAGAATTTTCAATCGCTCTGTTTTTAAATGAGAGGTGACTCTCACAGTCCACTTCATCTGAGAATCAAGGAAATAAATTACATGATATTCCAAATCAGCTGAGAAAGTGAGGACAGCAAATTGTTCTGGGACAATAATTTTTAAATTTTTTTTTAATGTTTATTTTTGAGAGAGAGAGAGAGAGCATGGGCGCACAAGTGGGGGAGGGGCAGAGAGAGAGGGAGACACAAATCCAAAGCAGGCTCCAGGCTCTGAGCTGTCAGCACAGAGCCCAACGAGGGGCTCGAACCCACAAGCTGTGAGATCATGACCTGAGCCGAAGTCAGACACTTAACCGACTGAGTCACCCAGGCGCCCGGGGACAATAAATTTTTAAGAAAAAAAAATGTAACGGTTAAAGTCTTTCCTTATGCCATACATCAAAATAAATTCTATATAGTCTAAAAAATTTTGCAAAAAAAAAGAGAGAGAGGAAATAAGACAAACAGAATGCAAGTATCCTTATTCTCATGAAACTGAATTATCTACCTGAAGAGCCTGGAGTAGATATGAGCCAATTTTTAGCCTCCTAGCAACTGACCACGCCCCCCAATGATAAGAAACTGTCACTAGGTGACACGGGAACAGAGTCCCTCTTTCCTCTGCAGACACCAGATAGCGCCCAGTAATGCTGGGATTGTGAAATCAACTATTGGTATGCCCATAAAGTAAACTATTGCACACCCCTCCAAATCAGGTTTTGTAAACTCCTAAATGCCTAAGAAAATGTTCAGAATACCATGTTTGGCTAAAAATGTGGGATGTGATCAAATTTTTAAAATACATACCCGCACATGCAAACACACACACACACACACACATATGTGCGCCTATCATGTAAAAAATGAAAGGAAAAATCATAAAAACATAAACAGCATTTGTGACTGAATAGCTGGGTTTGGGGTGATTCAAATTGCCTTCAACATTAGTGTCTAAATGTTACCTGAATCTCGTCCTCATCTGCCCACACCTGAATAGATCAGAAAAGTGACTGACCAGCTGGCCAACAATTTAGGGGAGAGCCTGTGCGCCAAGCCGTGCTTAAATCGAGATAAGAGTTATTAGGTGACTAAATCAGATTCTCTCTCTGAATAGTCGGAACTGGGAAATGTCACACAAATGGTATTTAGAAAGAATGGCCCCGAGGTAGAAGGGGGCCCGTGTGTGAGTCACAGCAAGCCAAAGCTATAAGAAATGAGAAACCTTGTGTGAGAAGAAGCTAGCAGGTAGAGAAAAATTGACGTTGGTTATCAGTGGTGGGAAGAAAAGCAGACAGAAAAAGAAACAACACGTAGAGACTAAAGATCCATGAACTTGAGCTGCTTCAGATCCTATAGATGCTTTGGATGTCATACCAGACCTGAGACCCAATACAATCGTGGCTATTGTTCTTAGATGCTTATGAGACATCTTTCTTTTGATCTTTACAGTTATAAAAAAAAAAAACAGTTTACAACATAGGAAAAGAGTACCTTTGTACAAAAAATAAAAGAATCTATACGCTCACTAAAAAGACAGGAAACTCTCAAAAGTTAATGTTAACATTGGTTATCTCTAACATTGGTAATGGAATTATAATTTATTTTTTCTTCTTTACACTTTTGGCATTTTTTGAGTTTTCCACCACGAACATATAGTACTTTTATAATCATTTGTAAAACAAATAAACGCTATTTTAAATGGCATGTGTGTGAATATATTCTGTTGACCTCACTGTGATAAAAACCTTCATAAATTTCACCACTAGTTTCCTTGCTGAGCAAAGACCAAGACCTTTGCTGATATGCATCTATTTCCCACATTTTTTACAACGAAATAACCGAGTGTAGTTGTTCTGGGCCAAAGTTTGTATCCAAGGTCAATAGATTTCCCCTGCTGTGACTGAGTGGATCCAACATACTTAGAATGGTCACCCACTGACTCATCCAGTAAGCATTAGTGTTCTGGAACAGGAAATATGTATCCATTTGAGCATGGAAGGCATCTGTTTACAGAGTAATCAGCGTGCCCTAAGAATCTTTGTTAAATAATGCTGTAGAAATAGGGCTTCACATCAGAGTATTCCATGTGATGCTTTACTGCTTTCGGGCTTTGAAAGTCCTTTCCTTCAGAGTTCTTTCTCACTCCCCTCTTCCAAAGAGGAGGCAGAACCCCAAAAGGAAAATCCGAAGGAGACAAACTCAAAGCGCGTACTCCATGTACAAGTAGGGTTCAAACTCTTTCTCATGCTCCAAAAAATGGCACTGCCACCCTGCCTAGACCCAATCCCAAGTACCTCCAGTGTGACCCTGATTTTCATCAAATACTCCTCTCTCTGGGGTGAGATGGCTATAGCAGAAGCTTGTAGACAGTCTTAAACTAAAGTATGTGAGATCTTGGGTAAGACATTGAACCTTTCTGAGCTTCAATCTCATCTTTCAAGTGAGGGGTTTGAACGAGCAGTTAGGGGGTCCCAGAATGTTCCAGTACCTCAAAGATCTATGAAGAAGAATCTATAAAAAGAAGCAGGGCCTACCAGGGAGGACACAGATGCCATGATGCTTCCCAGAACTGCTGTCTCTGGGAATATTTGAAGCAACCCGGATGACATTCCTCTAAACACAGATACCCTTTCTTCACCACTCAGGGAAGTGGCTCCTTGTGTATCTTCCTCGTCTTTTGTCCTCAGATTTGCTGTGGGAAATATACTGCCCGTGACCTGGGAGTTTGCTACATTCAACCGACCCTCCAAACTCTGAGTTTTGATCTTAACGAAAACTTTTGATATGTGTTTTCAAGACACAGCTAGCAAAATAACTATCTGGTTCTAAAAGTCCTGAACTTTAAAAGGCTTCTCAAGTACCAACTCATGCTCCAAAGATAAATTTGAAAGGAGTGGAGTCAAAATGAATCATAAACATGTGGATTAAATTTCCCACAAGTACCCAACCTTTTGAAAACTGAGAGAAATATGCTTGGGGAGAGAAGAAAAAAAAAAGGTCTTAATTCTACAAAACTCAAAATCATCTCTAAAAGAATGAGACATTTGCCAAATGCTTGAGTAAAGGGGGTAACACGTCAATTTAATCTCCTTTGATCTGGTCTGCAGAGTCGGGATAATCCAAATGGCTAGTCGCTGTATTTTGCAGATTCTTGGGAACGGCTGCCATCATGAGGTACAACCTTGGGGTCCCTGACGATGCATGCTGTGAGCCCACCCTGCTACGTGGTGCCCTACTCTTCTCATCAACCCAACTCTCAGCACTGTCAGGGTCAGATAGAGTCCAGATTTCCAAATCCAAGGTCATTAGTGATGACATAGGAAGGTGACACAGCTTTTCGATTTTAGGAAATGGTCCATATCAATACCATGGACAAAAGAAAGAAAAAAAAACACATCAAGAATCTTAGCACCCATTCTCATCAGGGTTCCAGACACCTGAAAATCTGGGCTTTCATTGTAATTATTTTTTTTTCCCTATAATCATTCCCTGAGACCTTATTCCTCCCTGCCCCCAACACATACACACAAACTATCTTCATAACTTTATTTTTCCCCTACTAGCAAACTACCCATAAGAACTTCCCAGAGTCTGTCCACATTCCCTTCAAGTGCTCACTGCCGAACCTGTCCCCCCGAAATCGGACTCCTGTGCCAAATACGTCTCTGCCATTCTCTTTACCTCTTGGAAACAGTAAACCCTTTGAACCACCGTCTACCCTTCGAACCTCTTTTCTTCCTTGCTTCTGGGACGGGACATTCTCCTGAAATTCCTCTTGTTGTTATTCTGTTTCTGTGCTTGCTGTTTCCCTGCTATCTCATCCATCCCACTTCCGGGGAGAGCCCCTGATGGCCAGCACTGCCTACCCAGGAAATCACACACTGTTTGCCCCAACCTTCAAGGGTCTCTGTCATCTTGCCCCAGCCCATGTCTCCTACCTTACTAATTAGTCTTTCCCTGCTGTGGTTTACTCTCTGTCTAAACTGGACTCCTACTGCTTCCTTTCCATGCCTGGGGAGCTCCTATCACAGTAGGCTTACAGTTAACTCCCATCGGCACTGGGCAAAAGTCCTACCAGTTCACCCAGATCGCCCTTAAATGCCAAGAACTTGATGATCACTATCAGTTTGCACTCTCCCCCAAGAAGAGCTAACACCCACAAACTCCAGCACACTGCATTTGGTATTTTCCCTCATTTACAGCTCTTATCATATCCCATATCACAGTTATTTGTAACTTGGTTTTTTTTTAGTATATGTGCTGCAGAAGCGAGCACAACTTGTTTTCTTTTTTTAACTCCCTTATCGTAGAGAACGCTCCCAGGAACAAGAACATTGGCACTTGTGTTTTTGTATCCCACCAAGGGCCACGCCTTGTGCTTTGCACACAGTGGGTGTTCGTTGAAAGAAAAGAGTCCCTTCGGAGCATCGTCCTCCTCGTTTGCAAGATTGGCAGGTTTCGTGAAATATGTTTTAAAGTCGCTACCAGGACAAGAGTTTTAAGATCTACTCCAGCCATCCCTGCCACAATTGGAAGCTGGATCCCAAGTGGGAATGCAGATATGAAATGGCGTAACAAGGTAGGAAAAAAAAAGCATTGAGATTTGAGGTCCACTAATAAATATTTCATAAGGATTGCCCCTGTCTTTTCATACTGGCACAATAAAGCAGGCCTCTCTAAAATTAATTGTGCTGTTTTGTTGAATGAACCACACCCTCCAAGTGGACAGGGCAAGATAAGGTGAGACGGATCCCATTCCCTGCAAAAACCACATCTCTAAATAGCCTCAAATCGATTTCCTAAGAATTAACCTATAAAAGTTGTTTTTTAAACCTTCCAGATAGACCCAGTCTATTTTATAAACACTTTCCCAGATTTATGTCTGGCCTATAAAAACGAGGCTGGGCCTTCGGTGGAGGGCAGGGAGAATCATATTTGGCTCCCGTGCCTCACAGCTACACTATAATACTATTTGCTAAGCCAATGCTGGGGGCTCTTCCTTCTAGGTAAAACTTCCTTATAAGGAGGTCTTTTTTTACACTTCAATAACTAACCACACTTTGGAGACCATCCAAGAGGGATTGTCCATATACCTAGCTCTATAGCCAAGAGAGATATAGTGACGTCCCAGTTTATTTACACAAAGCTTTGATAACCAGACTCGACTATTCTTTCTCAGCCCAAGGCTTATAGTGCAGCCAAAAGTCTGTGAGGAGCAGATACACTTGTAAAACATCGAGTTTGGGAGCATTTGGGAAAACTGTCACCTGTAAACCTGCACACGCGTGTCCTGCCTGAGTCATTGGAGTCATAAGAATAAACTTGGGAACAGAGATGGGGTAGTAAGAGTAAGGACTCCCAATGAAGCCACGGTGACTGTGGTGTTGAGGGAAAGTAAGCCTGTCCCCTACCCTGGGTCCCTGTGAGGATCCTAACAGAGGACATGTTAGGGGTGGGAAGACAGAGGAAATGTAATTGATAGGACAGATGTAATGTAACTGAAGTCCCTTCACTGGAGTTTTTTTTGCTTATATTATGGCCTGCCTTGTTAATTTAGAAAGCTCTAATCAGTAACTGTGAACCCTGTGAATACCTGTTTTTTGAAGTAGCTAAGCAGAGAGAACTTGACCCCCACAGTCAGCAAAAAATAGGGTCAAAACTGAAGCTCTATGTCCAGATCCAGATGGTGCAACCTTTTCCTCCTGCCCCCTAATCCTGGAATAAGCAGAAGAAAATAAGATAATTCAAGATTGTACTGAAATACAAGACCTCAGGAGGCCAGAAGTTAGTAGAAAATACTGGAAGGGAGAGACAAGACTTAGGCAGCAACAGAGGTGCACCCAGCCTCCTATTCCCCATGGCCCCTTCCCCACAAATGTCCTCACTGTCTTATTCAAGTGTCAAGACCATAGCTAACCCTGACTTTTCACTTGTTCTCACCCACGAGGAACAATCACATCATGCCCACCTCCCTACGGGTCACAGTCCCCTCCACGTATCTAAGCCAAAGGACCCATTATCCCTGGAGCTTCCCCCTATATTTTGGTATGTTCTCCAGTCTCATCCAATCCACCAACCCTCTTAACGTTATCTTTAGAACTCCCGATTTCTAGTCAAAAACTCTCCTGTGTCCTCAATCTCTTCTCTGAAAGCCCTTGTCTCTTACCCACCCAGTTGAAACCTTGGTCTCCACCAAGACTATATTGCTATTTCAAAGACCAAAAAAAAATCTTTTTCAAGACCAAAAAAAAAAAAATAGGCTAGGAATCTTCCTTTATCCCCTTGTCAACTTCAAAGTACTTTTCCTGTTTCAAAATTCCAAATATTTTATGGAAAGGCATGGCAAGTCTCCTACCATCCTTCTCCTGCTATTGCTCTGGTTCTATGTCTCTAACGTAAGGGCTTTGCCCCAAAATACTCATAGGAAGTGTTTGGGCATAATGAGAGGTGTGGGTGATTTTAATTTTCCTCTTTGTAGGGGGGTGGGAGGGAGGGGAAAGTGGGTGATGGGCATTGAGGAGGGCACCTGTTGGGATGAGCACTGGGTGTTGTATGGAAACCAATTTGACAATAAATTTCATATTAAAAAATTTTTTACTCTTTGTATTGACCTATTTTACTGAATATGCATTGCTTTTGTACTCCTTTATTATTTCTTTTTTTTTTCCAATGTATTTCTTCTATATATAATTTCTTCTTTCCTTTGGTTTTCTCTTTTGCTAACTTTCCGAGTTGAATGATGAATTCATTCATTTCTCAATCTTTTGTGCTTTTCCTTTTATGTAAATCTGAATCTCATATGTTTTGGCACATATTGCAATGATTATTATGTGATTCTAATTATTTCAGAATTTCCAATGCACTTTAACCACTCCTTGTAAATGTATTTATTTAGTTTCCAAAGAACAAGGGATTTTTATTTTTAGTTTTTAAAAATTATGCGCTGTGGTCGACGGATATACTCTGTATGTTATCAATTATGTGGTGTGTGTAGTCAGTAAACATAAGGGTCCTGTGCACTTTTAAAAAAATGGGGAAGGTTGTGTCCAGGAATATGTATTTTGACATGAAGTCATCTTTGTTAATCATGACTTAAACATTAAGTCATCTTTGTTCATCATGTTTTTCATATCTGGTATAGCCTTCCTAATATTTTGTCTTCTTTTTCATTAGTGTCTGATACAGATATTTAACATCTTTTACTATAATTGTGAACTTGTTACTTTTTCTTTGTAGTTTCGTCATTTTTTTCCCTTATATATTTGAGTCTAGATCATCAGACTAGGATTGCTGCATCTTGTGGATGTTTTCACATATTATTCAGTATACTCTTCTTTATCTGCATCAACGCATTTTGCCTTACAATTAATTTTGTCTAAGAATATCACTAACCAAATTTCCTTTTGTTCAGTGTTGTACTGGTACCTGTTTTTTTCTCCTCTTAATCTTCAATCTCTTTTCTCCTCTCCTGACTTCTATTAAATGGATTAAGCATTTTTCATTTTCCTTTTCCCCTTTAGTAGCTTGAAAATTACACCTTATATTTCATTCTTTTAGATACTTAAAACACATACTTGACACTAAAAAGGTAGTCAAAATCTGTATCTTCCAGGTCATGAAACAGTTCAATTCTGATCTCCCTCCTCCCATCTGCCATCTTATGGTTTAGTATTTTAATTTCTCTTTGTTTTTAACCCTCTCTTCCAAATTAGTCTCTCGTTTATAAATGAATGTTTATCTGGAGTAATAAAAATGTTCACCAATTTCTTTCATTCCATTGTAACTCCAATCCCTCTCCAATCTTCTGTGTTCAATTTTCTCCTTACTGATAAACACATTTTAGTGGTTATTTCAGGCAATGGTCAATAAGGGTTCTTTTGAAAATGTTTTCATTTGGCCCTCACTCTTTAAAATTTTTTTTTTAATGTTTATTTTTGAGAAAGAGAGAGAGAGAGAGAGAGAAAGAGGCAGAGTATGAACAGGGGAGGAGCAGAGAGATAGGGAGACACAGAATCTGAAGTGGGCTCCAGGCTTCAAGCTGTCAGCACAGAGCCTGACATGGGGTTCAAACTCACAAACCACAAGATCATGACTTGAGCCAAAGTCGGACACTTAACCAACTGAGCCACCCCGGTGCCCCTGGCCCTCACTCTTGAATGATACTTTTAGCTGGGTATAGAATTCTACGATGGTGGTTCTTTCCATTAGTGGACTGTAGGTAAAATTACGCTGCATTCTGACATATATTGTTACTTATGAAAAGTCTGCTGTCAGTGTCATAGTTGTTCCCTTGAGAATATTCTTTCATTCTCTGACTATATTTAGAATTTTTCCCTTCCCAGTGTTTTACAGTTTTACCCCAATGTATCTACATATAAATTACTTTTTAATCCTGCTTGGGACTCTATATATTATTTTAATCTGAAGATTTATGTTTTGTTTTGTTTTTCAAATCTGGAAAAGTCTCTGCCATTGTTTTTGTTTGTTGTTTGTTTGTTTTAAATACCACCTCTCCTCTCCACTATTTTTTTTTCCCTTTGGAACACCTATTAAACATATGCCAGGCCATCTCATTCCAAGTGTTAACTTATTTTTTATAATTTTTATCTCATCCTATCTCTGTGCCCCATTGAGACCTCAGATTGGTCTTCTAAATTTTTTTTTTAATGTTTATTTATTTTTGAGAAAGAGAGATAGAGTGCTAGTGGGGAGGGGCAGAGAGAAAGGGAGACACATAACCCAAAGCAGGCTCCAGGCTCTGAGCTGTCAGCACAGGACCCAATGTGGGGCTCAAACCCACGAACTATGAGACCTTGACCTGAGCCGAAGTCAGACGTTTAACTGACTGAGCCACCCAGGCACCCCTGTCTTCTAAATCTAACTGATCCATTATGTTTTGGGTTTTTTTTAAGTCACTATATTCTTCACTTCTTTTTTTTTTTAATGTTTATTTATTTTTGAGACAGAGAGAGACAGAGCATGAATGGGGAAAGTCACAGAGAGAGACACACAGAATCCGAAGCAGACTCCAGGCTCTGAGCTGTTGGCACAGAGCCCAATGCGGGACTCGAACTCACAGACTGTGAGATCATGACCTGAGCTGAAGTCGGATGCTTAACCGACTGAGCCACCCAGGTGCCCCTGTTCTTCACTTCCTAAAGTGAATCAGTTGTTTTTCAAATCTGACTGATTTGAAGAATGCCTTCGTTTGCTTTATATTCACTCCTTTCCTTTTAATAATTTTAAACATATTTATTTTATAGTCTCTTTCAACTTTTCCTATCTTTTCCAAATACTGTCATATTATGTCTCCTGTTTCTGTATTTGCTTCCTCAAAAAAATATTTGAATGCCTGCTAGGTTTCAGGCATTGTTCTTAGGACTTGAAATGCATCAGCGAACAGAACCAACAAAATGTCCTGTCTTCATCAGACTCACAGTCTAGTGAAAGAGAGGCAATATATAAGCTATGTGAAATATAGAGTATGTGAGATGATGATAAAGTGAAGGAGAAGATAAAGCAGGGAAGGTGGGGACAGGAATGGAGGCTATAATTTAAATGGGGCTCTCATGGATGAGAACTGGATAAGGAGGGGAACAAGAAAACAAGCCCTACAGTTGTCAGAGAGGATACTCCTGGAAGAGGGGACTATGAGTGTAAAAGCCCTAAGACAAGACTATTCCTTGCCTGTTGGAGTAAAAATTATGATACCAGTGTTGCTGGAGGATAGGGAGCCAGATGGACAGAAGGTGAGGAAGGCCAAACCTGACATCAGAGTCCCTGGAAAGACCTTGGCTTTTAACTTATGTGATACTGGAAGCCATGTGAGGGATTTGGTCAGAGGAGTGACATAATCTGATCTGTAATGTTAAATGATAACTCCGGCTGTTTTGTTGTGGATAGACTGAAACAGGTCAGAATCAGGAAGACCAATAGGAGTTACTGCACTAATCCGGTTGAGAAATGATCATGGCTCAGACCAGGATAGCGTCTATGGGGAGTAAGAAGGAGTCATATTATGCATACATTTTAAAGATAGGGGCACCTGGGTGGCTCAGCTGGTTAAGCATCTGACTTCAGTTCAGGTCATGATCTGGTGGTTTGTGAGTTCAAGCCCCGTGTCAGGCTCTGTGCTGACAGCTCAGAGCCTGGAGCCTGCTTCCGATTCTGTGTCTCCCTCTCTCTCTCTCTCTCTGCCCCTCCTTCTCTCATGCTCTGTCTCTCTTTCTCAGAAATAGATAAACATCCAACTCTTGGTTTCAGCTCAGGTCATGATCCCAGGGTCATGGGATCGAGTCCCACATTGGGCTCCATGCTGAGGTGGAGCCTGCTTGAGATTCTCTCTCTCCCTCTGCCCCTCTCCTCCACTTGCACTCATGCTCTCTGTCTCTCTCTGTCTCTTTCTCAAATAAAGAAAAAGAAAAAAGAGCCAACAGAGATTTGCTGAAAAATCAGATGTGGGTTGTGAGAAACACAGGCATGATTCTCTACCTATTAATCAATCATTCAAAGATGACTCCAAGGTTTTGGCCTGAGATGTTGAAAGGACGGAGTTACCAATTACAGAGGCAGGAAAGCCTCTAAGAGGACAAGGTTTGGGGGAAGATAGGGAGTTTGTTTTGGATGCACTGTATTCATTATCCATTGCAGCATAAAAAGTTGGCCCCAAATTTAGCAGCAGGAACAACAAACCCTTATTATGTCTCAGGGTCTGAGGGTAGGGAATATGACCTCAGCTTACATGGCTGGTTCTGCCTTGGGATGGCTCACCAAATTGCATTAAGCTTCGACCAGGGCTGGACACATGACTGGGGCTGGTTCACATGCCTGTGATGTTCGTGCTGGCTGTTGTTCATGAGGCCTCAGTGCCTCACTACATGAGCTACCTGAGTGTCAACACCTGGCAGGTGGCTTCCTCCAGAGCAAGAGACCCAAGAGAGAGTGTGGGACAGCAAGAAGCAAGAGGAACCCAAAGAAAAGCCACGGTGTTTTTACAACCAAAAGTGCAATAATGTCTCTCCTGCCATCCTCCATTGATCCCACTAACTAGCCCCCAGTGTGGCATGGGAGGGGCTGCTCAGGTTACAAATGCCAGGAGCCCAGATCTTCTGGGCCATCCTGGGGGCTAGGTGCCACACACATCACACTCAAAGTTCTTCTCTGATGCCTCAGGGCAGCTCTCTTGAAGGTCATCTGGACTTGAGGACCATCTGGAGTTAAGAGGAGAGAGAGGTTCAAGCTGGTGACCTAAATGTGGAAGTCAGCACATAACGGGAGTATTTAAATAATACTGTATGATATCACCTACACAGTGGGTGGGATTTATCATTTTCTTAAGTATATATAGACGCTCCCTCATAGTGTACCATTCTTCATCACCCCCCTGTGGACACGGTGCCACTAATTGTGTGAAACCAACCTGATGCAGCAGTACTGGGTGTGCTTATGCTGTAACCCTGGAGGTTCCACTCCTTCTAGAAGAGTTTTTCTGTTAATTTCTTGGCTTATTCTTCTCACACCAAGTAATCTTCTATCGCTTACATTTACATGGTGGTACAAGCTTGGGGTTTGGCCTCCAGGTGCAACTGTCTTGCTGCTTCCCCAGAGAGCAGCCAGAGAGGTTTTTATAAAGGAGGGGCCCCTAGAGGCTCCAGGCTCTCCACAGGAAGATCTACTCCAGCTGCCCTTCAGCGGGTCCCACCCATCCCTCCTGTCCCTGCATGGGGGGTCGGTACTGTATGTGGGGCTCACAGTGCCTCACCACTTCTGCCTAATGTTCTGGCCTAGATCTATCTCTTCATTTCTGTCATCTTGTGACTTCCTCCTCTTTCTTCTAACTTGATTAGGGCTTACAAAATATCTTTTATAATAACGCATGCAGAATTTTTATGCATTTGTGACACAAAAGGGATCCCTTGTCCAAGTCAGGTAGATCTACCAATTTGTTGGCAACACCTTCCACGCACTGCTTTTCTATTAGGAAAAGAATAATAATACATCTAAAACTTGTTTGTAGGAGGCTTGATAAGACACTTTGGGGCACCTGGGTGGCTCAGTCAGTTAAGCATCCGACCCTTGGTTTCAGCTCAGGTCATGATCTTGTGGTTCATGGAATCGAGCCCCACATCAGGCTCTGCGCTGACAGCTCAGAGCCTGCTTGGGATTCTCTATTCCTCTCCGTCTCTGCCCCACCCCTGCCCTCGCACTCTCTCTCTCTTTCTCAAAAATAAATAAACTTAATAAAACCCACTTTCTATTTCTATCTATTAAAATTCTACTACCCTATCTTCCCCCGTGTAATTCCCAGACACTATCCTAAATGCTTCTCACCCTGAAAAGTGGCGCTTGGGTGGCTCAGTTGGTTGAGTGCCAGACTTTGGCTCAGGTCATGATCTCACAGTTTGTGGGTTCGAGCCCCACGTCAGGCTCTGTGCTGACACATCAGAGCCTGGAGCCTGCTTCAGATTCTGTGTCTCCCTCTCTCCTCTGCCCCTTCTTGGCTTATTCTCTCTCTCTCTCTCTCTCTCTCTCTCTCTCAAAAATAAATAAACATTAAAAAAATTTTAAAGTCCCATTTCAAAATTTATCTCCTCCTAATCCCTTCCTTTCGTTAATCTAGAAATCATAGTGATTCTCTCTTCTGAAGTCATTAGAAAAAGAAGAAGAAAAGCCTAGAAAAGATATTTTAGCCCTTCTGTAGAACAGACCTTTTTGCTTTTTCTATTCAAGCAACACGTGTTGAAATTTCTTCCATAAACTGTACTTACCCAAAACTCTACCTTTTTTTACATAGCTATAAATGGTAAGAACCAAAGTTTCTTCTATCAGAGCTTTGAAGACAAAACACAATGAAGAATAGTTTAATCTTTTATCCAGCTGAAAAAACTTTCTTCTTGAGGATCATTAGGGGGCAAATGATCTTTTATATTCAAATCACAAAAAAAATTGTAAATATTTGGATAATTGGCATTGACTTAGGTAATGGGGTAAAATCTCAAAGTCCATTTACAAATGGCAGTAACTAAACATGAGACCTGATACATACCTATGAGCTTACCTCCCAAGCCAGCCAATAATTACTTTTCAACAAAACCATCTTTTTTAAAAACGAACCCCCAAAAAGGAGGCTCTGTCATCTCTGCAGAAGTTCGGGGGTGTGGGCAACCTCCCTCTGTGGCCCTAATGCAGCCAGCAGCAGCCATGAAGGAGGGTCCCAGAGTTCAAAGCTGTAACTTGAGGCCCTCCAGGCTGCAAACACGAGGAGCAGAATCAAGCTCCCACCCAACACGACCCCATTCCACTCCAGCGGCCTCACTACCACAATCTGCCCTAGAGCGCGTTCTGGTCTGCCTCCCCGTTGAAGTTGATAACTGCAGGAAGTCCAAGGCTCTCCAGGGCTTCTTCATCCCTCATTGCATCTCCACTCTGGACACCCTTGAGCCCAACCCCATCTCTCATACTTCCCCACCTTCTTACACTCACCCAACTCTAGCAAATTCTCTACATTCTGAACCTTCTGAACATTCCCATCCCCTTCTTGCTGTAACTAAAACCTGGCTCACCCCCAAGGACACAGCCTTCCTTGTGGCCCTCCAAAGTGTTAATTAAGCACAGTCTCCTTCACACAGTTCATGCCACTGGACCTGAAGGTGGGGTTATGTCCTTCCTGCTCTCCCAGACTTTTCTCAAGCCATTGTCCCTCTCTCCTCCCTAACACCCCAACTGAAAAGCTCATGCCTACAGATTTTACCACTGGGAAAGTCGTCATGCCTCAGTCTTCCACAGACTTCTAAAACTCCTGGTTATTGCACCATCTAGGTGGGTGGTCCTTCCAAAACCTTCGTCTCTCATACCCTTATTCTCCTTGCCTCCACTTGTATTGTCCTCTGCCTTTTCTCAGCCACCCACTTTGTGGCTATATACCTGGTTATTACCTATAACTGCCCCCACCCTCCACAATCCTAAGTGCTTCTACCTGATGACTCCCTCATGACTGCCATCTACTTCTCAGTTCATTTTTTGGAATTTTCCCCAAATCCAAGAATCCTGAGACTCCACCAGGACCTCAGTCCATTCATCCAGTGAACTCTCTTCTGTCCCTCACGCTACTCGTGCCCTTACTTCCTTCCCCTTTTACCTGGCTTAGATCCTACAGTCCACCATTACAATCACATACTTGCATATTCCCTTAAGTCCTTTTCTTCTTTTCTCTTTGCTAATTGCCCTCTTCTCCTTCTCTGAGTGTTAACCTGTGCATTTGAACATGGCTGGAGGAAAACATCCCATCATGATGACCAGAGTCACCTTCAATTAATGGTCACCTGTTTCAAGTGGGTGCTTGGTGTTGTTTAGCCATCCACCATACTTCCCTAAACCAGTCATGCTCCCGTGCGCCCCAGGGACTCTTTCACATCATCACTTCTGTCTTCAAATCCTAAACATCTCCCTCCATTCTCTGCTAGTCCCCTTGCTTCTAATTTGTCTGACAAAAGAAACAACAACCAAATAAAAAAATCCTTTTGTACACTCTTACCACCCCATTTACCAAGCTACTTATATCTGTACCCATTTAAACCTCCTTCCCTCGCCTACTTCCTGTTCATTACGGACTAATTGTCTGTACTCCTGAATATATCCAATCTTGATACTGGATCCCACAACTTCTCACTTACTCAAAGCTGTAACTTCAACAATTCTGCCATCTCTCCCCATCATTAATTTTCCCTCTCTACTGCATTGCCTCCATTAGAATATAAAATGCTATATTATCTTCCATTAAAAAAATAAAGAATCCCTCCCTTGACCCTACATTCACCATCACCAACACTTATGCTTTCCATAAAGGTAAATTCTTTTTAAGTTTATTTATGAGAGAGAGAGAGAGAGAGAGAGAGAGAGAGAGAGAGAGAATATGGGTGAGTACAAGAGAGAATAGGGGAGGGGCAGAGAGAGAAGGAGAAAGACAATTCCAAGCAGGCTCCTCACTGTCAGCTCAGAGCCTGTTGCAGGGCTTGATTTCATGAACCGTGAGACCATGACCTGAGCCAAAATCAAGAGTCAGATGTTCAACTAACTGAGTCACCCAGGCACCCCACCCATAAAGGTAAATTCTTGAAGGAATCAGAGATACTGAGTAAGGGCAATCCTTCACCCAGGCCCTATTGCCCCTGCCAAAACCTGGCTTTCTTTCCATTTACTCCCCAAAACGCCCATATGACAGTCACTATGGGCCCACATTACCAAACATCATGGCCAGTTTCCAGTGGCTGCCGTGCTGGCCACAGATTCCCCAACCCCATCCCCAAACACTCTCTTCACTTAACTTCATGGAATCCACTCTCCCTGGTTCTCCTCCTACCCTTCTGCCATGCATGTTTCATCTCCTTCACTTGTACTGCTGCTTCTCCCCAGCCTAAATGCTGGAGGACCCAAGGGTCTGTCTTAGAACCTTTCTCTTCTCCAGCTCTGTTTGTTCACTAGATGATTTAATCCCACACAGGGCTTTATATACCATCATGTTTGACAACTTCCTGAACTCTAGATTCATCTCTCTGAACATCTACTCGCTAACTCTACTAGGATGCCCCCAAATCATCTCAAACTCAACACATCTTAAATCAAATTCTTATTTCTATCCCAACAACTTTTTCTCCCCATTTCAACAAATGGCAAATCTATCCTGTCAGCTACAGAAGCCAAAAGCCTAAGCATCATCCTTCAACCTCTTCTTGCTCTTTCGGCCCATATCCTACTACCTCTACAATCCCATTCACTCTTCCTTGAAGACATGTCCTGAATCTGACCATCTCTCCCTTCCCCTTGTATCACTCCAGCTCTGGTCCAGGCTGCCATTTTTTCCCTGAGCAATGTTGCCACCCCCACCCCTCCACCCCTGTTTCCAACCTCGCCTCCTCTGTCTACAGTGCAACAGAGCTGTTGGAAGAATCCTTTCAATGGCTGTCTAGTTTCCTTACAGGGAAAACCCCACAATTTCTTGGATCCCATTTTTGTCTCTCTGTCTCTCACTCTCTCAGCTGGCTTCCATCACTTGGACCTCCTGTTGTTCCTGGAACATGAGCAGCATTCTCCCTTTCTGGACTCTGCCCGGAAAGTGGATATATGTGCATGGCTCACTGCCTCAATTTCTTCATGCCCACAGTCAAATGTCACTTTATCAGGCCTCACCTGACCGCCCATATAAAGCAGCAGCAAACCCATAGCCCTTGTTATGGGTTGAATGGTGTCTCCCCAAAATAGGTTAAGTCCTAACCCCCAGTGAATGTGACCTTGTTTGGAAATAGGGTCTTGGCAGATGATCAAGGTAAGATGAGGTCACTGGGGTGGGTGCTAATCCAATATGCAATATGACTGATGTCCTTAGAAAGAGGGGAAATTTGGGGCACCTGGGTGGCTCAGTCGGTTGAGCGTCCGACTTTAGCTAAGGTCATGATCTTGCAGTTTGCAAGTTCGAGCCCCGCATCAGGCTCTGTGCTAACAGCTCAGAGCCTAGAGCCTGCTTCAGATTCTGTGTCTCCCTCTCTCTCTGCCCCCCACCCCCACTCACACTGTCTCTCTCTCTCTGTCTCTCTCAAAACTAAATGAACGTTTAAAAAAAAGATACTATAGAATGGAAAAAAGGAGAAAGAGAGAGAAAGAAAGAAAGAAAGAAAGAAAAGAAAGAAAGAAAGAAAGAAAGAAAGAAAGAAAGAAAGAAAATTTGAATTCAGAGACACAGGGAGGGCACCACATAGAGATTGGAATTACACTGCCACAAGTCTTGGAAAGAACAGACACTGGGAGAAACAGATCCTTCCCTAGCACTGTTAAAGCAACAGAGGCACTGTCAACCCCTTGATCTTGGACTTCTGGCCTCCAGAACTGTGACAATAGATTTCTGTTGTTCAAGCCACTTAGTCTGTGGTCCTTTGTTACAGCAGTCCAAAGGAAACTAATGCAATCACCCCAGATTTCCTTCTTTCTCTAGACCACACAACCATCTGATCTGTATTGTATTATATGTGTTTATTGACTGCCTTCACCAAGAACTTTTTCCTTATAGAAGACAGGAAGAACTATATTCTCTGAGATAAAGATATAGATATAGATATAGATATAGATATAGATATAGATATAGATACAGATATTCGCAGAGCTTCAAAAGTTGCCGGCTATGTTCCCAGAGCCTCAAAAATTGCCTACTGCTAGGACATGCTCAATAAATATTTGTTGAATGAATAAATAAGGGAATGAATAAGTTCCTTAATCAAACTTTAGCTGTCTCTATGAGGAGCTCAGCCAAGCACTGTGACTTCACTGTGAATAAGACAAAGGAAATGTGTTTGGAGACAGACACACATTCTCTCTTACACTTCATATCCACCCCAGACTCAATCTTTTTCTAAAGTCCTTAATAATTAACCTGAGGATTCTTCCCCACCCCAGCAGTCATGCTTCAATTATCTTTCCTTCCAGACTAGACCAATCATTTCCTTATCATATGAAAGAGAATGAGACCTGAGAATTCTCTTATTTTTTATTCTACATTATGTCCCAGGGCATTCGTGAGCCAATTAATCTCAATGAACTTCCTTGTCATTGCTCTTAAATCTTTAACTGGCCACTCCCCCAACCAAACTGCTACTCTCCCCATGCATATTGTGTGTGTTTAAAGTGTTTTTCTCAGTGCTTCTCCCCTCTTCATAAAAGTTTAGCTTTGCCTGCAAATTCTCCAGCCCCTTAGTTTCTTAAATCCCCATAAGATTACTGGATTAAGATTCAAAGATGAGAATCTGGTAAAAAGAAATACTCTGATATAAACTTGATGAAGAAAAACAGAAAGATTGCCAGTCTTTTCCCATAACTGTTTCTTCTCAACTGTACTGCAAGTTTGCAACTTGGTTCATACCATCCAAAATCTCTGGGAAAATCAAATCCTAAACCTAAAAGGACTCAGAAAGTGTCAAACTTTTGGGACACCTGGCTGGTTCAGTCAGAAGAGCATGAGACTCTTGATCGTAGGGTTGTGAGTTCGAGCCCCCACGTTGAGGGGTGGAGATTACTTTTAAAAAAATAAAATCTTAAAAAAAGAGTCTCAAACTTTAAAGTCAACACAATGAATGTCAACTACCATACCCCTGTTGTACCAGCAGCTACTTGGTGAGTCATATGTTTACCAGTTTTCTTTTCTTTTCCTGGATGAGAAATCAACACAAAGGGACACAGCTAAGTCAAGCTGCCCAGATGTAAGAACGACCATGGCTGAGGAATAAGAACATTCTGGGGCACCTGGACTCCTGGAGGGAGTGTGGTGGTTTCTAGAAGAAGAAAACCAGTCCCTAGCCCTGAAGAGTAAATTTCCCTCTCTCTTCATGCCTTAAGCTTCAATCCTATCTTTCTGGCTGACTAATGTTCCCTTTAGGAGGAAACACAACTACCAAACAAGGCAATAAAAAATTGCATTCAATAGTAGCATTATTTATAATAACCAAAAAGTGGAAGCAACTCAAATGTCCATCAAGAGATTAATGGATAAGAAAAATGTGCTATATACACACAACAGAACAGTACCTGCCTTAAAAAGGAAGGAAATCCTGAGGCACCTGGGTGGCTCAGTCAGTTGAGTGTCTGACTGAGGTCATGATACATGGTTCATGGGTTCAAATCCCACACTGGGCTCAGTGCAGAGCTCACTTTGGATGCTCTGTTCCCTTTTCTCCCTGCATCTCCCCCCACTTGTGCTCTCTCTCTCTCTCTCTCCCTCCCTCTCAAAACTAAACATTAAAAATTTTTTTAAAAAGGGGGGGGGAGGAAATCCTGACACCTGCTCCAACATAGATGAACCTTGAAGACATTATGCTGAGTAAAAATAAGGCATTCACCCAAAGTCACAAAAGGACAAACATTGCTTGATTCCATTCATATGAGGAGGACTCTATCTAAAATAGTCACATTCATAGAGACAGAAGATTGAATGGTGGTTCCAAGTGCTTCGTATGGGGGCAGAGGGGAAGGGGGAGTTATTGTCTAATGGGGACAGAGTTTCAGTTTTGCAGGATGAAAAGATCTCTGGAGGTAGATGGCAGTAATGGCTGCACAAAAAGAATGTAGAATGTGGGGTGTCTGGATGGCTCAGTCGGTTAAGTGTCTGACTTCAGCTCAGGTCATGATCTTGCGGATTGTGAGTTTGAGCCCCGCATCAGGCTCTGTGCTGACAGCTGGGAGCCCGGAGCCTGTGTCAGATTCTGTGTCTCCTTCTCTCCCTGCCCCTCCCCCACTCATGATCTGTCTCTGTGTCTCTCTCAAAAATAAACAAACATTAAAATAAATAAATAAATAAATAGTAACAATGGTAAATTTTATATTAGATGTATCTTGTCACAGTTAAAAACAATTTTTTTAAGTTGGGTTTAGGAAAAAAACAACAATCAGTTCAGATCAGGAAGCGCAGAAAAGATACCATGAATCTATGAATGAGCTTACATTTTGGCATCTCAAGCACCGAAGCAAGAGTGTGGAAGACTTTTCATAGTAGAAGTTGGAAGTTTCCCCTCTGAACTAGATTCCCTTCCAAACCTCCAAGGCATCCAGGGGCTCCCTACATGAGCTCTCACATCTATCGAAGGAGTAATGCCTCCATTTGGTTTAAGAGAGAATATGAATCAGGCCTAAATGGAAAATTCTGTGGCCTCTATAAGCCACAAAGGAGCCCTTACTTGGTCCCCTGATTTCCCTCCTGCCTGGCCCTACTATGCAGACTTTTCCGAATTGTCCCAGGTGATCCCTTCCAAGAACTCCAAGGTCTAGCAAAGGCTAAATGTGGCCCTGCTTAGACAACCAAAAGGAAAGCATAAACGGCAGATATCTTTTTGGTAGAGAGCATGGTTATCCATGCTCCAGTCTACAGGGGGAAGGGCAGCCTGTCCTCTGGAGAGAACAGTTAAGGGGTCCTTGTGGCATGAAGTCCAGAGTTGCATACATGAAGAGCCTCACTGTTTACCTATCAAATCTTAAAGGCATTGCTATTGTGCTTTAGGTTTATTGGCTTTTCTTGCTTTTCTTCTTGCTTCTTCTTGAGGGCAGTAGCTGAAATGAGAATAGTGTTCACCTGATGATGATGATGATGATGATGATGTAGCTGATGATGATAGCGAGCGTTTATTGACCACTTACTATATGCCACGATTCTAAGTGTTTTACATATATTGCCTCACTTACACCCCATAATAATATTAAGAGGTTAGCTGCTATTATTAGTCCTACTTTATAGATGAGAAAATAGGAAAGTTAAATAATTTGCCCAAGATCATACACCTGGTAAGGAATGGATTTTTAGCCAGTTTAGTATGGTTGAAAATTTTTCTGAGCTAGACTTCCTAAGCCAGAAGGACAGTTTCCCTAGAGCTAGTAAGCCCTTTCCAACAATATCATGACCATCTCCTTATATAAGGTTGTACTGCTAACCAACACAGTAGAGATGACTGATTAAAGATGGCTGTGGAATCATGTGTCCTGGGTTCAAGCCCTGGCTCCGTCACTGAGTACCCTGTTTGTCTCTCAGGGATCCCATTCCCTCATCCATAAAATGAAGATTTAAATAAAAATTCATGGTAATGATCGAACGTGACAATATATGGAAAGTGCTTGGCATATGTTGAACGATGATTACATGTTAATCGTTAACTTTACTCTTAGTGGGGCCTGCACATACGAGGAATGGCACCGTAGACTCTGGCCAAGAGAAGCTCAAACAGGCAAGCTTCCAGGACTCAGCAGATAGATTAAATCAAGACTCTGGTCACCGAAACACCTCAGTACTCCAGAGAAGTGGGCCTCATTATTTACTAGGTTCTGGTGATATAACTTATAACATCTCAAAATGGGAAACCAGTTGGATTATCTCTATTACATGAGAAGGCAGTCAAACAGCCCCACAGTTCTGCACAATGCCAGGGGCACCATTCTTAGAATAGAGCATGCCCTGTAGTCATCTACGTGGACCACATCTGTTGGACAAATCTTTGCTCACCTTCTTCTGTGGCCCATTTGTCCCCAAAGGCTGATTGCCTTGGGGAAATCAAGACGGACCAGAAACTAGGTTTTGGGTCCCAGCCCCACAACGGACTGTCTAAACTTCACCTAGTTCTTTAACTTCCCTGGGCCTTGAATTATTAATCTTTACAAGAGAGATAATCATAATTGTCACATACAAGTAATGGAAGGATTAAGTGAAATGACTATGTAATACGACTCATAAGAGTCTGGTAATAGCATTAGTAATTCCATATGAGTCGAAATTTTTGTTGTTATTCCACTTAAAAAAATTTTTTTTTAGTTTTTATTTTATTTTTTTTTTAATTTTTTTTTTTATTTATTTTTTGGGACAGAGAGAGACAGAGCATGAACGGGGGAGGGGCAGAGAGAGAGGGAGACACAGAATCGGAAACAGGCTCCAGGCTCCGAGCCATCAGCCCAGAGCCTGACGCGGGGCTCGAACTCACGGACCGCGAGATCGTGACCTGAGCTGAAGTCGGACGCTTAACCAACTGCGCCACCCAGGCGCCCCTAGTTTTTATTTTAGAGAGACAGAGAGAGCATGAGTTGGGGGAGAGGGACAGAGAAAGAGACAGAGAATCTCAACCAGGCTCCACACTCAACACAAAGCCTGATGAAGGGTTTGGTCCCATGACCCTGGGATCATGACCTGAGCCAAAATCAAGAGTCAGATGCCCAACCAACTGAGCCACCCAGGCACCCCTGTTATTGTACCTTTTGATGCAAGATCCACTAGCCAGAAGGATTCTAACTAAATGATGCTCAACTCAAAACAGGTCTTGTAAACTGTCCATCTTGACCTTAGGAAAAGTTATCCTTGTAAGAGCCCATCTTTCTCAACCCAAAGCTACCCTCTTAATTATAATTAAATAATGAATAAAATGAAATTACAAAATATATTATGCATTTATTAAAATTCTAATAATAAATAAAACTATAAATAAATAAATCTTACTTATCAGTGAAGCCATCCAGAGTGTTTCCTGCAACCAGGGTCCTCCACATATCAAACATACAGTCGCATTCTCTTCCTATTAAGCAAAGAGGCAAGGTCTTTGGCAACCTTGCAGAAATTAAGTCACCTCTACCCCCAGTGTCCCCACTGCCTTCTGAGCTCCCATTAACCCTGGCTCAGAAGTTGGGTTTATAAATAAAGGTGCTATTAAGCAGCACTGTCTGCCCACACCTGTAGGAGCAAGGGTCTCCCATGAAAGGGGGCAGTCAGGACATGCACTCTGCCCAGTGGCCCAGTCTGCTTGATTGGCCAGGTCCCTGGTCTGCTCCTGCAGCTCCATTGGTATCCCTAACTCTCCCTTCAAATGCAAAACACAGCTTCATCTTTTCTGGTCACAAGCTTTGTTACGTGATTAAAGGAGCACGTACAGCACCAAACACATGTGTTCAGATAATGTGACCAGATTCCAAAGCCACCCCCTCTTCCTCCCCGATCCTATCCCAGTGCCCCTGCAGGTGACACTCCCAGCTGATGTCTCCTGGACTTGTGGGTTTAGATTTTCTCAGAGATAAAAGAGTCCCTTGTTGCTTTCAGAATTGCATTTGAATTGCTTTCTGGATGAATATAAAACTTTACATAGAACTTTTCCTGATGCACAGATTTAAAAAAAAAATTTGTTTAACATTTATTCATTTTTGAGAGACAGAGAGAGACAGAGCATGAGTGGGGGAGGGGCAGGGAGAGAGGGGGACACAGAAAGTGAAGCAGGCTCCAGGCTCCCAGCTGTCAGCACAGAGCCCGAGGCGGGGCTCGAACTACGAACCGTGAGATCATGACCTGAACCTAAGTCAGACCCTCAACCCCCTGAGCCACCCAGGTGCCCCAAGATTTTAAAAACCACATGGGAGGGGGAAGGGGTGCCTGCGTGGCTAGTCAGTTAGTTAAGCGTCTGACTCTTGATTTCAGCTGGGGTCATGATCTCACAGTCCATGAGATCGAGCCCCACATCAGGCTCTGCGCTCATAGTGCAGAGCCTGCTTGGGATTCTCTCTCTTTCTCTCTCTCTCTCTCTCTGCCCCTCCCCTGCTCACACACATGTGCATGTTCTCTCTCCCAAAATACATAAACTTTGAAAAAAATCACAGTGAGGGGTTAAACCTGCCTACCCATATATAAACACCTTATTTTAACATTTAAACATACTTAAAACTTAATTTTTCTAATGAAAAGAACCCGTTAATGGAAAGTGGGGTGGTGGTGTTGCTGCTGCTAGTGGTTAACTTTCTGCCTTTTCTTCACAAGATCCTCATATCTCTACTCTTCATCCATAAGTAAAGGAAAATGAATACGTGTTCATCAGGGGAATAGTGACATACCCAAAGAGGTTGACTTTAGAAAGTATTTAAGTACATGGTACTGTCCTAGAATCTCTGTCACCAAAATAGAATCTAGATATGGGCTGTAACTGTCACTCCTTGACTTCTGGTTTGTAATTTTAGCACTTATCAGGGTCCGGTATTCTCTTTGGCAAGGTCTTGTAACTGGGGTACAGTGCCACCAAGTGGTGGTCAATGCCATGCTCACGTTAAAAATCCACCTAATCTGTGCCTGGGATTCATGGGCCACCTATTCAACAAATACAGCATATGAGCCAACGTTGTCTACTTTTGAATAGCAAAAATATGAGTCTTTATCAAAATAGTTTAAGATTATCAACATTTTTTCAAGATACTATAAAGCAATTTCAGAAAGAAAGAAATATGTGTGGTAATGACCATCATTTGGTAATAATCCACACAATTACTGAGCATCTGTTGGGTTTAAAAGAAAGGTCCCAAAGACAAACAAGACCATAGTCCCTGAACTTCAGTAATTAATTAGACATGTACACAAATAACTGACTCACTAGTCAACAAACATTGCCAAGCTCCTACTATATGAGGGCTATAAGATAAGTACTTACAAGATGCTGTGAGAACAGAGAAAGGTAAGATTGATTCGAGCCGTGAAATTCAAAGGATTCCCCAAGAAGACAGAAATTTGTGCATGGCTTTGAGAAACGAGTAATCTTTTGAAAACCAGAAGGGGCAGTGAAGGGTACCGTAGACAGAAGAATTAATACCAGTGAGACACAGAAGTAGAAAGTATTTGCGGAGAAGGGGAACCTGGAAAGGGAAGCTGGAGCGGGCAGGTGGAGGGCACTGAACGCACGTTGAGAAGCACGAATCATCCACCATATGCAATCGGGAAGACTTTGAGGAAGAGGGATGAGATAAACCCTCGTGGCTGTACGTCAGCAAGAATCATCTGCTAACAGTTGGACAGAGAGACGGGTTCATATCTGTCTGCATAGGGAACACGAAAGAGGAACACATTCTATTTCCACACTAGGACCCCAAACTTTCACAGGGTCTTAGTTTTCTGGGTGCTGTGAGATGCGTGGGGATCCGGGAAAGGAAAACTAGGAAGAGAGGAAGGCCCAGAGGGAAGGAAGGAAGGAGAGGAGTTTGAGGTCACCGGTTAACATCCATTAGCCATTGGTTCCACAGAGCCCGGCAATCGTTTGAGCTCAAAGCTGCCCCCGGTTGGACGCCTCAGAATCGATTTCTGCAAGATGCCGAACGCTGAACACACATATAGCATATTTTGAACTGCTTCTTTAAAGGGATTTGAAGACTGGCTTCAGGAACCAGCATTGCAAAAATAGCAATGGATATGGCATCGTAGGGCTGAAATCTTTTTTTTTTTTTTTTTAATTGCAGAAAAGCATCGTTCTCGTTGACAGTATCCGCAAATGCATTTGCTTCCCGGCAGACACCCGTCACAGACAAACAGGGTGTTCTCCCTCGATAGAGGCTGGAGGCCCGACACAGTGAGGCTTGAGTCTCTGTCGGGCAAAGGCACCAGACAGTACCTGGTACATCTGCTCCCTCGCCCCAGGATTCCCACACACCCCAATGCCTGCAATCAGAGACTCCGTCACCAGCCAGAAAAGTCAACAGTGTTTCCTGGGAGTCCAGCACTGGGGCAGCCAGGAACAGGTTGTTTTAGGTAACAGAAAAGTCTTGAAACCAGAGGAAGCTCCTCCCATCTCCTGTGAGACCCACTGAAACCCAGCAGGGCCCATCCAGCTTGGGAAGCACCCCACCTTTGTCCTGCATCAACTTCCTGCAAGAGCTACACAGAATCCTTTGCTAAAGAAAACTGGGCTCCGTGAACTCGGCTGAAGGCACCCTGGTGGGGGAGGAAAGATGGGTGCCCGCCTCTCAGGGGGCTCATGAGCCAGTCCCTGGATGGACTTCCGGGGAGAGACGGCTGTTGGGAGTCAGATAAGCTGCCTGAGCTGTGTGAGCTCTCTGCCTCGGTTTCCCCATCTGTTAAACCGAGGGCACGAATGTGGTGGCTCACGGAGCTGTAAGGACTGAACAGGAAAGCTGCCACAGGAGATACTGGTGAGCCCCTCCACAGAGGGGCATGGGGTTCACTGGGGCTTCATTACATTTAAATGACGTCATCGTGCAGGTGGACAGGGGTGTGGTTGGCCACGCCTACAGCTTTGCTGCCCTCTGAGTTGTAGGCACTGAAGAAGCCACCAGGCTGGGGTGAGTGCTTGACACACATAATGGACCTTTCTAGAAACTATGTCTGCCCATGGCTTTGCATGCAAGGTGGAAGGTGGTGACGATGTATGAACAGGGTTGGTCATTTATAGTAAAATCCCAGATTCTGCTGCACTTATCTACTTTTGCAGCTCAAGTTCCCTGCAGAGTGAGGGGTGCAAGGCTTTTATCCATCACCCCCCACCACCACCACCCTGGTAAGTATATCCGGGGTCACCAAGTGATGTGCCCAAGTCCAGTCAGCTGATACCTGCTGGGTCGTCTTCTTCCCCTCCCAGCAGGGGATGGGGGACCCCATCTCCACTTGCTGTATCACACCCAGGCAAGCTTCCTCATCAGGACACTGGTCACACGGGGCAAACAAGTGGCCAGTGCTTTCCCCAGAGCCCACACGGCGCAGGAACTGCCCCAAATCCCCTGCAGAAGACGGCAGACTGCCTCTAATGGCAGGTTAAATAGGACTCTACATCCTTTGACCCTCCTCCTGACCGGGGGTGGGTCTGCCTCCTCTCCCCTTGAATGTCAGCTGGACTGTGACTACTTGGCCCAAGAGAATACGTGAACGTGATGTCATTGCGGCCTGTAACAGGACTAGCGGTTTCTGTCACGCTCTCCTTGGGGCCCTGAGCCGCCATGTTGAAGCATGACCACCCGGCTGCAGAGACCATACGGAGAAAGAGGCAGGCTTGGCTGACCCAAACCATCCAGCCGTCCCCTGCCAACATGCCAGGGATGTGAATGACGCCATTTTGGACCAGAGCGTCAGATCAACATCCTCAGGCGGTCCAGGAGACCCACATAAACCCTGAGAACGAACTGAATGGTGATCGTGTGAAGCCACTACGTTTGGAGTAGACTGTCGGGTGGCCACCGATGATCAAACCACCTTCTCTCTCCCTGCTCCTTCGCTCTGTGCCACACCAACAGCAAAGCAATGTTGTGTCCTGACCTAAGACTGTACTTTAGGTAGCCAAGGTGTATTTCACAACCAACCCTCATCAGAAACTCACACTTCGCCCCCCCCCATCACCCCCATCCGTGGGGAGAGTGGGCTAGGAAACCCCGTTCTCAGAATTACCCCATTCCTCCAATACCAAGGGTCCAGGCAACTAAGAGTGTGCCTGACCCCTGGATTCCTTCAGGATCAGTTTTCTTTCTCACCAGAGGCTCCTCAGACTCTCACACAAAGGCTCGGACGGGTGTGGCCTGCAAGACAGCAGATCACAGGGCTCGGGGTTAAGCTGAAACCCTCTTCTGTCCACTGGCGAATCGGGAGACGTCCTCACGATGCCCAAGGCTTTCTCTGGATCCAGGGAGGCACCGTTTCCCCGCCGCGTCTCTTGTAAGAAAAACGAGGCGCCTCTTAGACCTCTTTTCCCCGCAAGACGGGCCTGGATTTCAAGGACTTTAAAGGGTGCTGTGAGCACAATCCAGGCCGAGGATTTTCAATAGGTTTTGGCACATCAGCGGAACACGTTGGAATATTGTCAACACAGATTCTGGAGCCGCTCAGGGCTGTGCACGGGGGCGGCCACAGGTCAGATAAGATCTGTCTGGCATGCATTCTGCCTGCGGAGAAGCATGGAGTCCTCTTAATTCAATTCCTGTCCATTTCAAGATACATAGGGGATCTGGGAAAACCAGGTCTGGGGCAGTCGCTTAGAGTTAGCGGTGTGGAAAGTGACAACTGTTTCTCAACATCCAGTCCCTGTGGGGATTCGGGGTCCAAACACTTACCGGATTAGAACCCACTGGCATTCCTTATGTGGGCCTTGGAAAGACGTTATGCTTTGGTGTCACATCAGTGTGTGTGTTCACGGGGAGGGCCTCAAGACACAGTGACACGCCCCAGTCTGTAGGATAATGGCGACCCAGAAGCAGACAGACTCAGTAGCCCATTCCAGGGCCCCGCGAATCGCCCGGTGGGTGACGTCTTTTTACATGACTTCCAGTCACCCGTTTAACAGTATGGCAAGGTAGCCACTGCTTCCCTCCCTTGCAGGTGAGAAAACAGGAGCCCCTAGAGATGGTGATCGAAGTGATACGTGGCAGGGACGGAATGCAAATGTGGCTTTTCTGAAGCCAGATCGGTGCTCCTGATGTTGTCTACCTGTAGCGAACCTCTCTCGCTCTGGCCCACCCAGACGTCATGCCTTTTTCTTTTTTTTTTAAGTTTATTTATTTATTTGGGGGGTGGGGCAGAGAGAGAGAGGAAGACAGAGAAGATCCCAAGCAGGCTCCACGCTGTAGGTGCAGAGTCCGACCCCAGGCTCGAACTCACAAACTGTGAGATCACAACCTGAGCAGAAATCAAGAGTCGGACGCCCAACCGACTGAGCCGCCCAGGTGCCCCTAGGCCTTCTTCTCTTAGTGCAGAACTGAACCTCGTTTTCCTCTGGGGAGTCATTCCTTCCCCCTCGTGATGCAGTCTTGGTACGAATGTCAATCAAAATCTCCCCCTCCCCCCCAACCCTAACCTCCGGGCAAGGATTCCCGGATATTGAAGACGCTGGAACAAGTCTACACCAGCGGTGGCCCTCTGCACTTTCACAAGGCTGGCAGGACCCTCTCCTCCCCGAGCTACTCCACATCCAATCAACAGGTTATCTTTGTCTGTTTAAATCGGCTGCTGGGGTGACCCAAGAATTCAGACACAGAGCCCCAGCCCCTTTCAGTTGGAGCTGGCTCAGTGGGTTAAGCATCCGACTTCGGCTTAGGTCACGATCTCACCGTCTATGGGTTCGAGCCCTGCCTCAGGCTCTGTGCTGATGGCTCAGAGCCTGGAGCCTGCTTTGGATTCTGTGTCTCCCTCTCTCTCTGTCCCTCCCAACTAGCACTGTCTCTCTTGCTGTCTCTCTCAAAAATGAATAAACATTACAAAAAAAAATTTTAAGTCCCTTTCAGCATATGCTACTTTACTTTCTAATTCCTTCAGTTCCAATGTGAACATTAGGTAACACGAAATACTACATGTCTTTCACTGATGATTATGTAACAGGATGTCAGATGGGATATTTCCTGTTGTCTCAGAATTAACAGCCAGGACCCAAAACTGGAGTCAAAGAGGTAAGAAATATCATACATTCTAAAAAGAACCAAAAACAAGCAGAAACCTCCCTCAGAGCTTGTTGTGGGGCAAACTGGCTGCATCGAACTTTTATTTTCTTTCTTTTATTTTTTTATTTTTTGGTGTTTATTTATCTTTGAGAGAGAGAGAGAGAGAGAGAGAGAGAGAGAGAGAGGGAAAGCAGGGGAGGGGCAGAGAGAAAGGGAGACAGAAT
Source organism: Panthera uncia (assembly GCF_023721935.1). Taxonomy (NCBI): domain Eukaryota; kingdom Metazoa; phylum Chordata; class Mammalia; order Carnivora; family Felidae; genus Panthera; species Panthera uncia. The sequence continues at coordinate 52,680,470 of NC_064814.1, forward strand.
CCAGAGCAGGCTCTAGGCTCTGAGCTGTCAGCACAGAGCCCGACGTGGGGCTCAAACTCACAAACCGTGAGATCGTGACCTGAGCCGAAGTCAGACACTTAACTGACTGAGCCACCCAGATGCCCTTACCATGGCTTTTCGTTTCTGTATTCTGATGCTCTGTCGTCTTGACGATTTGCTGGCCATGGAGGGACTCAGTTCCCAGCAAACCGTGCTCCTGAGATGACCATTCAAATGCAAACCAACCAGTCCAGAGGCCAGGCTTCCAACTGCTTTTCCTTTTAGACTCTCACACTCAGGGCCACTATTCACCTTGCCTTGATCACCCCAGGGCCAGGCACCAGACAACCAGGATGGCCTCTGTGCCCCAGAGGCAGCTGAAACTATTCAAACGGCTAATCCTGAGCCTGCCCACCCCGCCTCACCTATTCCTTCTTGCAGAAGCCACAACAAAGGCTAGTGGCCGCAGCTCCCCCGCCCCCCCCCGGGCCCCCACCTCCGGTGCCGACTCCAGCCTGGCTCCCCATGTGGCCCCGTATGCCATGTCTCCTGTTGCCAGGGAATCTGTGAGTATAACAATTGTCTTACTTCGTGACAGTCATTTCGGGGTCTACATGCCTCACCACGCCTGATGAAAACAAATCTTGGGTACCCTTAAAACACCAGCCTTGCTCCCCAGAGACTCCCCACCCCCAGCCCCCTTTAAAAAGAAAAGGAAAGATTATAGGTATAAGTGACATCAGCCTCATGAGAAACAAGGAAGGGGAGACAATCCAGGACCATGTCCTATAGTAATGACAGGGACCCACAGGACACTGATTGGCCATTCCATTCTCCAACTGGGGATCCCCATTCTTTTTTTTTTTTTTTAATTTTTTCAATGTTTATTTTTGAGAGAGAGAGAGACAGACAGAGCGTGAGCAGGCGAGGGGCAGAGACAGAGGGAGACACAGAATCCGAAACAGGCTCCAGGCTCCGAGCTGTCAGCACAGAACTCGATGCAGGGCTCGAACCCATGAACCGCGAGATCATGACCTGAGCCGACATCAGACGCTTAAGTGACCGGGCCACCCAGGTGCCCCTGGGGATCCCCATCCTTAACAGACTTGCCAAGCAGCGCGTGTATCCGTCTGGATAGGAGAAAACTGACCTGGGGACAAACGGAGGAGAGAGCTCACTGAGCAGGACTTAGCCCACCACTGGGCATGGCCAAAACGCATGTTTCCCATGGGTCCAGAGGACACTGAAATGCAGCTGAGTTTGGGCCATCTTTCTGGTACCCCACCAAGAAGGCTGCCTGCCAGGCGAGCCAACTTTAATAATGAAGCTGACGAAAAATGGACATCAGTCCAGAGCCAGAACGCCTGTGTCAGGGAAACGGCAGTAGGGGAGGCCCCACAGGATGTTCCAAAGACTTCAAGCAACACCCCCAAGACAGCCAGCATCTGGACATCTGCTGCACCACACAGAACTCATAACTGGCTGGCTAGCGTCAACCAGAGAAACAGCAGCAGTCGCTTAGAGAGCACTGTAGATGGGCCCAGCTGAGGGAAATGGGGGTACTGGGCAGAGGGGGCTGGGAGGGGTTTCACGACCGGGGTGGCAGGAAAGGAGCTTCTGGGAGTTTTCTAGTGCTGCTGCTTCTTTCTTTGTTTGTTTTTAACATATTTATTACCCAATCCTTTTTTAAAAAATGTTTATTTATTTTTGAGAGAGACAGAGCATGAGCGAGCGGGAGAGGGGCAGAGAGAGGGAGACACAGAATCCAAAGCAGACTCCAGGCTCTGAGCTGTCATCACAGAGACCGACATAGGGCTTGAACCCACAAACCCCGAGATCATGACCTGAGCCGAAGTCAGATGCTTAGCTGACTGAGCCACCCAGGCACCCCTCTATTCCTTGATCTGATTTACACAGTGTGTTAGTGAAAACTCAGTGAACACATGATTTGTATGCATTTTTATGTGTATTTTTTCCATTTAAATATCTATTTTTTGAAGTTTATTTCTTTATTTTGAAAGAGAGAGAGAGAGAGCACACAAGCAGGGGAGAGGCAGAGAGAGAGGGAGTGAGAGAATACCAAGCAGGCTCCGTGTTGTCAGTATAGAGCCTGACGCAGGGCTCGAACTCATGAACCATGAAATCGTGACCTGAGCCGAGATCAAGAGTCAGATGCTTAACCAACTGAGCCACCCAGACTTTAAAACAAAACAAAACGGGTGCCTGGGTGGTTCAGTCGGTTGAGCGTCTGACTTTGGCTCAGGTCATGATCTCTTGGTTTGTGAGTTAGAGCCCCATGTCAGGCTCTGTGCTGACAGCTCAGAGCCTGGAGCCTGCTTTGGATTCTGTGTCTCCTTCTCTCTCTTCCCATATCCCGCTTGTGCTCTGTCTCTTTCTGTCTCTCAAAAATAAGTAAATAAATGTAAAAAAAAAAACAACAACAAACAAAAACCCACAAAACACGGGACACCCAGAATATCCACTCTGCCCAAGCACAAGCCCTCCAACGACTCACTTCCTCACCCATGTCCTGTTGACTCTCCAGGCCCCTGGTCTCTCTCCTTCAACCTTAGTATCTCCAACAGTGCCCTCAGAGGCAAAATAAAGGCATCGTTTCCTCCAATCCTTCTGGGTGGTTCCTTCTCCAGCTCTGGGGTTGTTGCTTCACATACCTGAGCTGCTGAGCCCCCCACCTGAGACTCAGAGACACCCACTGCTGGACAGTCACAAGCTCACCTCCTTTATTTCTCCCCTCATGATCCCTGTCCTCTGCTACCTGATTTCCCATATGTGAAAACCATTGCTTTCTATATTTTGCTTTGAATTTCCGTTGTTGCTGTGGGAGGGTAAACCTGGCACTCATTACTCCATCATGGTCAAAGCCAAAGTCCCTGGATTTATGGCTAACCAAGCCATATCTAAGTCACCAGCACTTTTCAGTGAATCAACTTTATCAAATTCTTTGTCAAAGCTTCTCAGTATGGTTTTCATAACATCAACCACCTTTCTTGTTCATGTTTCATTATTTTGCGTGATAAGTACCGGTGACATAACCAAGTGGGAGAATAAATGATTGACTTTCTGATAGGAGCAGAAGCGTGCGGGTGGTAACTTAGCTCACCAGCCTTCTGGTGCTGTCACTGTGCTGCTGCTGTCACTGTGGCTTCCAGAGAGGGTGAGGAGTATTTGTGGATCCCAGGAATCTCCTGTAGTTAAATCATTTTTGTGCGTGTTCTGTTTGAGTCACCTGGGGGAACACCCACGAGATGTCGAGTTTTATATTCAGGAGAGATGTCTGGGCTGGAGACATTGATTTGGGTCCTCGTGAGCATACAGGAGATAGTCGAAGCTGAATGTGGGAGCAACAGAGACAATGGAGAGGGTGGGGAGTGAGGAAAAAGGAGGATAAAGGTAAAGTCCGTAGAGCATTGACGTATAAGAGACAGACCAAAAAAGAGCCGCTAGAAGCAGAAGAATCATTACAAATGGCCCCCAAGTCTGAGTTACAGCAACTAAGAGGGTGGGCAAGCCATGAGGCAGTCAATGACAGGTCAGTGTTAATCAGCTTCTCTGATAAAATGAGCAAGCCTTGGAAACATGTTGGCTTCACAACTTCCAGTGAACACGAAGGGCCTGTAATGAAGGCAGGCAGCTTCCAACCTCTGAACGAATGTGTTGAGTGTTTGAGCAAACACCCACTCTATGTTGGGCAAAGACCATCTTCACTTTTCATTTTGGACAGGCATAAAGTGCTCAGGATAAGAATGAACAGAGAAAAATCACTACCTATAATGAAAATATCTAGCAATTCAAAAGAAGAGAATGGATAAGAGCATGTGTTATTTCAGGAAATAAGAGGAAATTTCAGGGAAGCCTCTAATGTGTCATCTCAGTGAGATTCAAGAGCACACTGCACGTACAAAACTAGAGGAATGGGACACCTGGGTGGCTCAGCTGGTTAAGCATCCGACTTCGGCTCAGGTCATGATCTCACGGTTCATGAGTTCGAGCCCCATGTCAGTCTCTGTGCTGACAGCTCGGAACCTGGAGCCTGCTTCTGATTCTGTCTCCCTATCTCTCTGCCCCTCCCACACTCACGCTCTGTCTCTCTCTCCCTGTCAAAAATAAATAAACATTTAAAAAAAATTTTAAACTAGAGGAGAAACAGAAAAAAAAATCTCAACTCAGGAAAAATGCCTAATGATAAAAGATATAAACATCAAATTTTAAAACACAATGCAGATTATAAGCAACATGGTACATGCTAAAGAAAACTAATCAGGGAATTAAAACCAGCTTAAGAAATCCTTCCAGGATTTAAAGGAAAGGACAAAGAGAAGCTCTAGTACAAAGGAAAAAAAGGATAAATACTTGAAAAGAACAGAAATTACCATAATTCGAAGATTCCATAATTGTCTTCCCAGAAAATCTAAAAGCAACAGCTAAAGAATGATTCAGCTAATAAGATGATTCAGTAAGTTAGCTATTAACAACGTGGTTTAAAAAACAAAAAATTGGAAAAGATGGAAAGGTAAAACCTAGTAAGTTAAATTGACAGTAAACATAAAAAATGTAACAACATTGCTTATTAAGTAAGCGCTTACTAAAACTATATAGTGTTTATTACTCAGCAAATTAGCAAAAAATTAAATAATTCACCAGTTATTGCCAACGACAGAGGGAAATCAGCCTACTCACAGATCGGCAGTGGGAAGATATATCTACACAGACTGCAGGCAATTAGGCAACATTTTGTGTGTTTTAGAATTTCGCATACCTTTTGATCCAGCAACCCCACTTCCAGGAATTTATCGTAAGGAAATAATCATGACAGTGGTCCAAATATATAGCTACAATGACTGCCATGATGGCATCATGGCACTGGTAATAATGGTGAGTTCCTGGAAACAACCTAAATTTCTGACAATAGGGCATCGATTCAACAGGTTATGGTTTATCTATATAATGGAATAATGTTTACCCATTAAGCTACTATGGCAGAAAAAAATAAGAATCGAAGAAGCGTATAATAAGGTATGTAAAAATGACTTCTAAAAATGACTTCTTAAATGATTCCATCACCTACCTATCCTCCTGGAATTGTATACACCGAAATGTTAAAGTCAAGGTGGTGACACCGTGACTTCATTTTTTAACTTCCCTCTTGTGTTTCCTAAACATTCCAAAGTTAATATTAAGTAACCTTTGCTTTCATTTTTTTTTAAAAGCTACTTTAATGCTTTTCCCTGAAGTCTGTCTCATAGTTGCATTTTTCCATTGGGATGGCAGGTGTGACAGAATTTTGAACACGGGCTAAGGATCTCACTCACCTCTAATTTGAAAGATTTTATACGTGTTTGAGTTTTACGTATGAAGTCATAACGAGATCCAAAGAGACTCAAAGACAAGAGCATGAAAATATACATCGCTGTGCAGATTTGAACTCACAGACTGAGGAGCACAAAAATATACGACCGTAGACAAGAGGTTATTAGGGTAGGGGAGAAAAGACTTCAAACCTTGCTGAGATGTTTCTTCTGTTTAAATATTGGTTCAGTAAGTAAGCTGCTACGTAAGTTCCCTGAGCAGGGGAAGTTTGCTATATGTTTATTAGCAGCTGAAAATATCCACAGAGCTTGGCCGAATATAGGCCTGGGAAAGACGCTCCGTTCTCTGCATCTTCCCTGTGTTCTCTATTCACCCTGGCCCGCCCTCACCCTATTTCTTCTGGAATCCACACAAGCTAGATTATCTTATCTTGCACACATAGCTGCTGGGTATAGGAGGAGGTTGGCATTTAGAGCCCATGTGTTTGGTCCAGCTAGTCTGAATTACACTGGCTGTCGAGAGAGGCATGTGCTTAACTGAGCCTTTCACGTTCCTCATTAGAGGTGACACGTATTTTGCTAGAGCACCTGGATTTTCTTTATGCAGTGCAGCCTCTGCACGTGTCTTGAATATCTGGGGCGCAGCAGCACCCCCCGTCAGTTGATCTGTCTCAGCAAGGGCTGCAGGATGTGAGGCATCATTACAAAGCATAGAGCACGTTCTCAGAGTGCTACGTCTTTTTTACCTCGGCTTGTTTACTCTGGGTCTGCGTAGGTACTAACCAGATGCTTCCACTTGAAGAGTTTATTTACCTTGTGAGCAGAACTTTAAGATGACCCCAGACGGGCCATCTGAAATCATTCAAGCACATGGTGCTGGAGGGAGAGCCCATATCTAGCTTGGGCTTCATGTTGGGAGCCCGGAATTTGGGGTCTGAAATCTGTTACGCTACAGTGTGATTGCACAGACAGAAGGCATGTGGTAAAAAACAAATCAAGACGCCCCTGGGTCTTAGAGGTCGAGAAGAGGGCAAATAGTCTTCCCCTCATTAACTTTTTATCCCATCTGGACAGCATCATCTCGATTGGTTTTCGTGTTTCCCATAAGCCTTCTTACGAAGAGTGAATTCAAACGGCCGGTGAACATACCCGTTTGAGTCACAGGCAGGTCTGTATGTGTTGTGCACAAAGTAGAGGAAAGGGACCTTTCCGAGCCAGGAGTCGGCCTGGTCCAGTCCATCAGTGGCCAAAATAGAGTCGAACAGACTCTCCAACACTTGGCTTCTGCAAAAGGGCCCTAATCAGGCCTGCTCCTCATGAGTGCAGACAGACACAGCAGTCAGGCCCCTGGATCCAAGAACGGCTCTTTTCCACCAACGTCAAACACGTTTCACAGCTGACCTGCCAAGAATGTGGATCCTGCTTCAAGATGCACAGTCGGACACAGCACACAGCAGCCAAAAGAGAGAATCGCCATTGAGCCTACATCCTGGTATATCCCCTACAGATGGACAGTGTGTATATGGACTGGCAAGCATCCCAGCCCTTGGCCTCGAACGAAAAGTTCAGGATTACTTCAGAAGTAGATGGGAAAGATAAAACAACTCTTCCAAATATGCCTTTGTTTTTCCGTGGGGATTTGTGAAGTGCAGTAGAGGAAGATTCTCAGGTCAATCCCTTTATGAGCGGTGTGGCCAAGACAGGTCCCTTGGCAGCCATATATATCTACCATAAAGAGCGCAGAGACACCCAGGCTAGGGGAAATCTCCCTGCAGTTAGCATGATTAAACTTTTCTCTGACCATCTGTATGGTCTCTAGTTCTGCTTTGTCAAAAGGAAGGGCAGTGTGGCATACGGAAAGAGCACTATGCCAAGAATAAACAAGTTTAGATTTTCTGCGCGCTTGGAAAGTCTGTTTTGTCTTGCTTAAACTCAGGTTTCGTATCCTTAAAACAAGGGGAGAGGGACATGGTCCTGAACCAGCGGTCCCCCACGGATGTGATGTCCAATAGTCTTTCCTGCCCCCCAAAGATCCAAGAATACACACTCCCAACAGATTGCAAAGTGCAGTGCCAAATGGCATGAATCCTCGAGCTGGCGGGTAATCCACTGGGGGTGGCATCACCAGACCCTGTGTGACGATGGTTAGCAGAAAATCATTTAGGAGCTAGGCAGTGGGAAGCACATTCTTCCTGGGTACTGTGTTGCCTCTCCACTCTCAAACTAGAACACCTGTCAAAAAGAGCCTCTGAGGGAAGTGAGGATAAACTCAGTCTTAAGTGTTAGCAGCTTACCATCATCTAGACCTGCTCGAGCCAAGGATCTGCCCCTGGGCTCCGGTGTTCTTTGCTGCAGGAAAGCCTCTAGCTCACTGTTTCTAGGGATATTCCCACTGATTTGCATCTCTGGGCTTTCCCGCATTAAGCTTCACCAATCTGGGGTGCCCTACCCACGTCCTCCACCGATGAAACAGAAATAAGCATGCTACTCATGCAAAGAAAATCCGAGGCGCTTGGGTGGCTCAGTCGGTTAAACATCCGACTCTTCATTTCAGCTCAAGTCATGATCTCACAGTTCGTGGGTTCAAGCCCCACATTGGGCTCTATGCTGACAGTGCAGAGCCTGCTTGGGATTCTCTCTCTCTCTCTCTCTCTCTCTCTCTCTCTCTCTCTCCCTCTCTCTCCCTCTCTCTCCCTCTCTCCTTCTGCTCCTCCCCTGCTCATGTTCTCTCTCTCTCAAAAGTAAATACTAAAAAAAGAAAAAAGAAAATGCACATCCGTGTCAGAAATCAGGGGGAGAAAAGGTACCAAACATACAAGAATAGAAAATGTTAGGCAAAAAGCTAACAGATTTCAAAACCACGATGAAATGGATCCTTCAACTTTTTTGCATTACCCCCAAATGCTAACAATAGAAGATGTAGAAGACCATTATAAACAACTAACCAGAAACATTTTTGGAAAAGGTTCTTAAAAATTTATCTCCAGGGGCCCTGGCTGGCTCAGTTGGTGGAACACACAGCTCTTGATCTCAGGGTCGTGAGTTCAAGCCCACGTTGGCTGTAGAGATTACTTAAATAAATAACATTTTAAAAAAATTATCTCCAAAAAGACTTTAGGCCCAGATGGGGTTCTTTGAGTGGATTCTTTAGAACTTTCCAGGGGAGGGGGAGAAAAAAGAATTGTCTAAACCGTTCTAGAGAAAGGAAGTAGGAATTACAAATCACTTAGTGATTTAATTCCAGAGACCAGAGAAGAGAAAGGGAAAACAGGAAGGTCCCAACTGACAAGGGTTTACACTCCCAGGGGCGTCTTGTACCCTGATGGGAGGAAATTGCAGGATACTCAGCTGGTACTCTTCAAAACTCTCAAGGTCATTAAAAACAAGAAACGACTGAGAAATTTATCACAGGGGCACCTGGGTGGCTCGATCGGTTGCGTGTCTGACTTCAACTCAGGTCATGATCTCAGTTAGTAAGTTCGAGCCCTACATCAGGCTCTGGGCTGACAGCTCAGAGCCCACTTTGAATCCTCTGCCCCCCCCCCCTCACTTGCACTCTCTCAAAAGTAAATAAACATTTTTAAAAACTTATCACAGAATTATCACAGACCACAGTTTTCATGGGAGACATGAAAACTCACTGCGGTATGCTACCATGGATTACAAAGAGATCCTGAAAGAGAAAGTTAGAACATTAATGGAAAAGATTGGAAATCCAAATAACGGCTGAAATGTAGTTAACGGTAAGGTTTCTTAATTTTGACAAATTCACCATGGTAATGCAAGAAACTGGGTGAGAAGCATACGGGAACTCTCTGCGTTTTTACAACTGCTCTGTGAATCCAAAATTGTTCCAAAATTATGGGGCGCCTGGGTGGCTCAGTCAGCTAAGCATTGGGACTCTTGATCTCAGCTCAGGTCTTGATCTCAGGGTTGTGAGTTCAAGCCCTGTGTTGGTGTTGCGTGTGGAGCCTCCTTAAAAATAATAAGAAAAGAAAACAGAAAAAAGAAAAGAAAAGAAAAGAGTTCCCAAATTAAAAGTGTAAAGAAAAGGTTAAAGGGGGAAATGGTGATGCTTATATCCATGGACACAGGGGAAATTCAGGGCAAGAACTTTTTTTTTTTTAACAGGCTATGGTTCAGGTGTTCATGAGATCAGCTCACGGAGGTAAGTGGCTCTAAACACCTAGTGAGAGTGACAAGGATAAAAAAACACCATTGGGGCTTCCCCTATGAAAGAACAAAAACTTAGGAACTTCAGACCAAACTGTCCCAGTTTAGGAACCTAACACCTATCTACTTTGAATAAGTGGTTTCTTTTTTCCTTTTCTTCCGCCGTCTTTAACACAACATACACTTTCTCCTCTCCCGCTAGCCACGCGATCTCACTCATCACAGCCAACTCATTTTTCACCAAATCTTCAACCGCTCCGAAGACAGTCGCTCGATTTCTGCCTGAAACCCGCATCCTGATGCAGCCCGTGCATTCAACTGTCAGGAAATACTGTGAAAGAACTTTGATTTTGCGAGCGCCCTTTCAGTCAAACACTGAGTGACCCGTTCCGGGTTCTCTGATTCCACGAGAATCGGCACCGTTCATGGTCACTGAGCTGTCTTACCATTCTGTAAGTACAGCAAATGATCCTTGACCGTAGTCACACAAATGACGTTTGGCCGCTAAAAACGCACTTGAGTATTGCCCTACGGAGAGCAGCCAGCACTCCAGCCTCTATTAGGAAATCTGAGCAGATCTGGTGCTCCTACTGGCTTGTCACCTACCACAGGCTCATGGCGTGATGAACAAGGACCTTGAACCGAAGCGTGAAACGTCACGCCCCTCATGGCAAGCGCGTGGTTTGATATTTAGCCCCACGGGAATTACAGAGAGCTCACCTGGCCTAACCTTGTTTCTTCTGCAAGCTCTTCTCTGCTGCTTTGCACGTATCTACCTGAAAGAGATAATTCCGGATCAAACATGTGATCCCTGTGCATTGTCTCAGCACAGTATATCGCAATACTTCTGCATCACCAGGTGATGGAAAGCATCGCCCCTTCCCTTTCATGGCTACAGTCCGTTTCCTTAGCTCTCATAATGCAGTGCCCTGCTGACTAGAAGGGCCAAAGACTATTAGAATGGCGATGTAGATATTTCTGATAGTGCTTTTTGAGACACAGCACATTCACATGCACAAAGCTCTAGGGTCCATCAGATCTTTTTTTTAAATTTTTTTTAATGTTTATTTTTGAGAGAGACACACACAGCAGGAGCAGGGAACGGGCAGAGAGAGAGGGAGACACAAATCTGAAGCAGGCTCCAGGCTCCAAGCTGTCAGCACAGAGCCCGACGCAGGGCTTGAACTCACGAACCGTGAGACCATGACCTGAGCCAAAGTCGGACGCTTGATCGACTGAGCCAACCAGGCACCCCTAAGGGGTCCATTGGATCTTAACATGACTTTTTCCTATTTTAGAACACCCTCAGAAGTTCCATGTGATGTCCCTTTTTGATTTTGGACTTCCGATCCCCACCCCCCCCGCACACACACCCCGCAACTGTTTAAGGAAATATGTACAGTTCTTTCCAGGCTCCGTCAGCTGCCCAAACGGCAATCACTCACACTGGGATGTGGCCACCCCACCAGGCTCCCAGGTCACTTCTCATCATTGGGGCTCACACTGCCCTTGAATTATAAGTTGCAGTCCAGCACTGCACCGGTAATAACAGGATGCAGAGCTCAGACATTTTTCCATTTGGTGCTTCACCGACTCTCTGGGCAACATTCAGACTCTGAAGTAGCTGCCGTTCACCCTCGGGACTTGGCCGTGATCTCTGGCCCTTTCACTTAAAAAATCAGAGGCAGCATGGTGGGGCAGATTGGGCGGCATGGATTCAAATGCTGCCTCGTCATTTAATAGCCAAGGACACTCACCTAACCCGTGACCTCGCACCTCCCTGAGCCTCAGTCCCCTCATCCATAGAATGGGGCTAAGTGTAGGACCAACCTCACACAGTTCTCGGGTATTTGAATGAGTTGATGTATGGAAAGCTCTAAACGAGGGCTGGACACACAGCTAACTCTTTAATGAAAGATTAAACATTCCCATAGGGAACTGCCATACAGTACAATACCTCCAACTTTCCCATTTGAGTTGATTTTCTCTTAGTAGACAGGCCAACGCAGCAAGGGGAAGTCTCCCCACAGACTGTCTCTAAGACGCAGGAAATGCTTCCCGGTTGAGTGAAAAAATAAATTGTGTAGCTACGACACCTCCTGACTGAAGCTTACGCTTTTCAACCAGCTGTCTTCAGCCAACACTTATTGGTGAATTCTGTCAGCAGAGTTTATGTCGAGGACGTCCAGACAGAGCCCCAAAGTGACTCACCTAGGCGCCCAGCGTCCACATCTACCTTGAAGTGGCCAATTATGCCTCTGACACTTTGGGGGAAGATTCTTCTTGTGTTTAATAACTGCAAACCTTTGTTTCCCTTGGTTTTTTAATCAGTACTACACATTTCCAACTTGCCTTCCCCCATCTGCCAGAAACACCATATTCTCATTTCAGGACCTCAAGGGGCGCCCTGGAGCCAGGGACACTGTGGCTGAACTCCCTTCTGGCACTCTGGGTCACAGCTGTTCCCAGACTAAGTCTGTCCTCCCATCAACCTCTCCGCACCTCTCTAGGTGCCTGTCACCCCTCTCTGCTCAGCCCGTCTCACCAACCACCTGCCTCTAGGATGCTTGCTATGCTATCCTCAGGCCCCAGCCCCCCACCTTCGTCTCTACCAATCCTTTGTCTTCTATCTTTTTTTTAAAGTTTATTTATTTTGAGAGAGAGAGAGAGAGAATGAGACAGGGAGGGGCAGAGATAGAGGCAGAAAGAGAATCCCAAGAAGGCTCTGTGCTATCAACAGGGAGCCTGATGCGGGGCTTGATCTCATGACCATGAGATCATGACCTGAGCCTAAGTCAGACGCTTAACTGACTGAGCCACCCAGGTGCCCCTATGGATTTTTTTTTTTTAAATGGAGGCTTCATCCCATAGGCATGATCACTTATGAACTCAAACTCCAGCCCCCCTTCCCTCCCCGGATGACGGGGGTGTGGATGGAAGTTCCAAGCTCCAAATCATGGCTTGGTGTTTCTGGCGACCAGCCCCCATTCTGAAGGCATCCAGGAGCCCACCAGGAGTCGCCGCATTAGAACAAAAGACCCTCCCAGGACATTCCAAGGGGTTTAGAAGCTCTGTGTCAGGAACCAGGGTCAAAGTCCCTGTTTTATAACAAAAGAAGCTCCCAGCACCCCCATCGCTCAGGAAACTTCCAAGGGTTGTAGGAGCTCCGTGTCTGGGGGCAGAGACCAAAAATATATTTCTCATTATGTCACAGAGGGTCAGCAGTTGAAGCAGACTTCAGTGTAAGTGGCAAAAGAGGGAAGCAGCTGGATCCAGGCCACACAGTGAGGATCAACAACCCGGGAGCCCGAGGCCAAGAGGGAAACGTCAGCCGTTTCAGCACCGAGCCTGGGAGCACAGATCATGTGACCGTCATCGCTCATTAAGGTGGGGAACTCTCCTCCTTTCCATGGGATGCGTTCTGGTTGAGAAACAGGTGATAGATGGCAGGTCTGTGCCTTGGGGTCAAGAGTCTACTTCAGAGGGGGCAGGACTCTGTCTTTACAATCCAGTGAGATACCCCATCACCCGCGAAATGCTCCTTCTCTCTGTGCACCAAGCGCTTTGGTTACTTTGCTCGGAAATCTTATTATGCTGGGACACGCTGTGTTTTTTCCTTCATCTGGCTAGGATTCTGTGAAGAAACAGACTCCATTTTTGCTTACTTGGCCCCATTAATGAAAGACAAAATTAATGAAAAGGTGATTGCAGTGGTTTGAGAAATTAATTAGACGTTAATGCTCCTCACATAAGAAGTCTGGAGGTGGTGACCTGGTAGGGTTACTTGAATGTACCCTTCCAGAGACCTGGGTTCTTTCTACCTTTCTTTTTTTATCAGCCGTAGCATCTTGTCCATGCTGTGACCTCAGGATCACCTAATGGCTGCTGTACCTCCAACCACCGTAACTGTGTTCCAGGCCAAAAGCCCTCTTTCTCTCTCTCTTTTTTAAGAGATTTTAATGTTTTTATTTATTTTTGAGAGAGAGACAGAGTGTGAGCAGGGGAAGGGCAGGAAGAGGGAGACACAGAATCCGAAGCAGGCTCCAGGCTCTGAGCCATCAGCACAGAGCCCGACACGGGGCTTGAACCCACAAACCGTGAGATCACGACCTGAGTTGAAGTCAGATGCTTAACCAACTGAGACACCCACATGACACCCCCCCCTCTTTTTAATCAGGCAAGCCAAAGATTTTCCAGAAGTCTCAGCAAGAAGCTGTTTGTTATTATATAAATATGAATGTATACATAAATATACAACAATATACCCAGTTGTACCTTATTAGCCAGAACTCTGGGTCGGGGCCATTCCTAGACCAGCCGCTAGCCAAGATCACGGGTAGTCGTGAGACCCAGGACAAAGCTCCTGCAGCCACGACTCGGAATCAGTTTGGTCAAACAAGAACTCTGAGCTTTACCTCTAGGGACAGGAGCCTGCCCCTTCCGCAATGGGATTATCTCCACGGCTCGGCATCCGGCAAGACAGCGAACGCTCGTTAAGCACTGACCACATGCCAGATATTGCTCCTAAGCGGTTACATTCCCATGTGGTCCTTGGAACAACCCTGTGCGGTCAGTGCCACTATTAATCCCGTCTTACAGAGGAAGAAATGGTAACGAAGAGAAACAGAGTGACCTCCCAAGGCTGCACAACCAATGAGCCGTAGAACTGAGAACACAGCCCGGGCCAAGGGACCCCAGAGGTCCCAGCACCGCTCTCCTATATGGCAGAGGGGTCCGTAAAGCTGGTGCACTCAATGAACGAACGAACGAATGAATGCATGCACGCATGCTTGAATCAACAGATGGACCTTTTCCCAGAAGAAGCCCGAGGCTGCTCGGGGCTCCCAGTGCCGTTTGAAGTCACTTTTCTCCATCCATCTTCTTCATGGGGTCACGACGTTATTACGTGCGCCCAGGATTTATGTCAGTTCACTGTGCTCCAGCGGGGAGAACCAAAAAAATGTTTCTCGCTGGGCTTCCTGCGTAACAGAAACTACAAGGAACGAGTCCGCAGGAGTGCGGGCGTTATCAGCACAGTGAACTTAAACAGCTCCACGTACATGCGAGCCCCGGGCCAAAGAATGAACAGAATGTAAAGCACGTCCAGGCTTCTGCTGAATCCTTGAAAATTTTGGTAGCGTGTCCGGGGCCCCATTGGAAGAGGAGGGAGGAGAGGGGAGGACGCAGGGTCATCGCAGATCAGAGGACCGGGCTGTCAGTGCTGTCCCGGCACAGGGCGAACTGGAAAGCTACGGACGCAGGATGCCAGACTTCCCGAGCACACACGCACGCTGTTGCCAGACGTCTCGATATTTTGTCTACCCGCCTCAAACATCCCGACGGTCAGGGGGCGATTGCATTGTTCTGGTTTCTTATCGAGATCTGGGGCTGCAGCCGACATAGTTACAGTCCTCCTAAGAACCCCCAGAAAGTAATCAGACTCTGCCTCTCGCTGGGGGCCCCCGGGGCCCCATAATTCAGTGTGATGAATAGAAATAAATATTCAGTGAGTTTCTTCTCTTGGAAGGTGGCCGGATTCAGCAAATGCAAAATACACCAGGCCCACCTCGATTCGGATTTCGGATAAAGGGTGAATGCATGTTTAGTAGAAGCCTGTCCCCAAAACGCGGACACGGAAAGCCACGGCGGAGACAATCTAAATTCTGCTTCGGTGCAAACGACTTTCCACCTGAAAAGGAAAGGATGGATGAACGGGGAGGGGGAGGCTTTGGAGACTGCCCCGGGGAAAGAAAAAAGCTGCAATTTCCCACGAAAAGAGCAGCGAGAGAGGCGCCGGGTCGGCCACGGGGCCAGGCCACACCGCAGGTGCTCTTGTGCTAGAAACACCTGGAGAGTTTCCACATCTGTCGTCTGCTCCCCTCCCCCGTTCCCCAGCCCCGGCCCCTGGCTCTTTCCGTCTCCCCTGCTCTCCTTCTGGCTCCTCAGAGCCTGCTAGAACACTCTCTCACCGACGCCTCAGCGGCCCGCAACACCTCGTGTCCAGAGAGCACAACTCAGATCGTGCTGTTCACCACGGCCTTGATTCAGTTGTGAGGTTGGCCGGGCCCTCTGCCCACTTCCAAGATGGGGGAGAAAGGTGGGTAGACAGTGGCACGGGGCCCAACCGGGTGTTTAGGTTCCACATCCAGGGCTGAACCCTCCCCGCCTCATTCCTGTTACCTCCCGTCCAGGACACGTCACGCCTTGAATACGTGACCGCACGCGGTGGCCAGCATCCGTACAGGCAAATGGCCAGGCACACAAGAAGCCTTCAAAACGGGGTAGTAATGGGGTGGAGCGTCTGACTTGATTTCTGTCCAGGTCGTGAGCCCAGGGTTGTGGGATCGAGTCCCGCATCGGGCTCTGTGCTGAGCGTAGAGCCTGCTTCAGATTCTCTCTCTCTCCGTCTCCCTCTGCCCCTCCCCCCATTCTCTCTCTCTCTCTCAAAAAAAGATAGGAGTAGTGAGAACACACTGGGGGTAACTGGGTGCACCTCAGCTGAGCCAGAAAGGAGGCGACCTGTAGGTGATTTATAAGAACCGCAATGGGGCAGCGCGAGCTGTCAGAACCACACTGGCTCTGGGCAAAGTTGCTTTCCCCCCAGATAATTTTAACGTCTTGCAATCCAACTAGGGGCAGGAAAACACTCGATTGTTCAGGCCCCATGTGTCGGCCGGGAAAGGAGGGTGTGCTGGGAAGCATCATTCATCCCAGGGAGCAGAATGCAGAATCCAGCACCGACCCACTTGTGTGTTAAATAGCGATGGCCGCCCGGGGCGCCCTCCCGGGTAGGAGTGCGTCCCCCGGCTTAGAGGAGGAGCGGCTGAGGGTGGCCGGCAGAGCAGGGCAATGCTTTCCCCCTGATGAGGAAGCCCCCGGAAGGAGGAGGCCCACCTTGGGGGCTGAGATTAGCTCTGAGAGCTGAGCTATTCTGGGAGTCTGATAAGGACCGGATTTTCCATTTTCTCAGTGCGAGCAGAAGCCAGGCCCCAGGTTTCAAAGTCATCATAGCTACCCATCGCTTACTGCTCTGTTCCATTTATTTCATCTAGACTTAGTATTCTGTTACTTTCATTCAAAACCCCAGTGGGGGGGAGGGGGGCGTGCCTGTGTGGCTCAGTAGATTAAGCGTCCCACTTCGGCTCAGGTCATGATCTCACGGCTGTGAGTTTGAGCTTCGCGTCGGGCTCTGTGCTGACAGCTCGGAGCCTGGAGCCTGCTTCCGATTCTGTGTCTCCCTCTCTCTCTGCCCCTCCCCTGCTCACACTATGTCTGTCTGTCTGTCTGTCTGTCTCTCTCTCTCTGAAATAAACATTAAAAAAATTGTTTTAAACACAACCCAGTAGGGATGGAGCAGTGTCTTGTCTGTGCCCTCCCCTTATGGGGAGGGCTGGAAACTAACCTTCGCCGGGCATGCCTGGTCTGTCACATGCCTGTGGCGTGCCAGCGCATCCCCATGGCGTCCTCTGACATCCTCCTAGAGGGTGCACAGGAGGTCTGAAGCAGGATCCCACCCCCGCCATCCAAAATCCAAGCTCCTTCTGCAGGGCACACAAGAGACAGGCTCCCCCAGGTGCTGGGAAAAGCGGGATGGAGAACAATACACGTCCCACCTGCCCGGTGAACCCTGGAAACAGGAGGAGTTGGTGGCGGGAACGAGAGAGGAACCAGCCTATAGGCCCCGTGGCTTCCTGCACAGAGGGCGGGCAGGCTGCCTGCTTTACAGGTTAGCAGATCGCTGCCAGGTATCACTCCATTTCTATCCATTTATTTATTATTATTATTTCCCCAGTTGGGTTCTGTGCACCTGGGTTATCCCTCCAGCCACAGTGGCCTTGTTTTCTGTTTCTGGAATCTGCCAGATAAATTGCTGCTGAGGGACAAGTGGTCTTGCGGTTCCCTCGGCCTTGAACACTCTGCTCCAGATAGTTTGGGACGATTACCTCCAGTCCCCTGAGGACCAGCTCCATTGTGGCCTCCTCTGCGAGCCTTCCGGAAGCATCTATTTCAAGGTAGCAAAACACCCTCAGTCCCTCTCCATCACATCCCCTACTTTCATCCATGCCATGATTCGCTGATCTGCAGTTACCCTGGTAATTTATCTTACTGCTTATGGACTGTCTGTCCTCACCCCTCAACTAGGAGGTAACTGTCGTTGGAAGAGGGATCGGTCTGTCTTTCCAGCAACACATGCCCAGCCCCTTGAACACTGTGTGGCATTAGGATGCCCCAGAAGTAATGGTTAATTCAATGCTGTTTAGTGACCAAGTAACTGAACACAAATACCCAGCTCCAAAAGACATAAAGAAATAAAAATAAAGGAGGAAAGGAAAGAGGGAGGGAGGGAGGAAGGGAGGGAAAGAAAGAAGGAAGGAAGGAAGGAAGGAAGGAAGGAAGGAGGGAGGGAGAGAGGGAGGGAGAGAGGGAGGCAGGGAGGGAAAGAAGGAAGGAAGGAAGGGAGGGAGGAAAATTGATTTAT
Organism: Panthera uncia; assembly: GCF_023721935.1. NCBI lineage: Eukaryota > Metazoa > Chordata > Mammalia > Carnivora > Felidae > Panthera > Panthera uncia. The sequence continues at coordinate 52,698,449 of NC_064814.1, forward strand.
TTGTACTGGCACGGAGCCTGTTAACTTGTACTTAAGTCTCTCTGGTGATTCTACTCTGCAGCCAGCACTGAACCTGCTGGGGGGCACAAGGGTACTTATCATCTATCTCTTCAGGGGAAGTGCCATGGCATGTAGTCTTACCCACTGACCCACTGTGGCAGGAAGAAATGAGGCCGGATTGGGATTATATTCATCCCCAGTCAAAATCAGCCGCTCACATAAGCGCCCACAGTAAATGAGGTGAGGAAGCAGATCATCTAGCTGCCATTCGGGAAAGCAAAGAGCAGCCCCGCACCATCAAAACATGACAGAGAGACAGGCAAGTGGTGACTGGGGCTGTCCGGAGGGATCTGTGTGCTGTGCAGCACAGAGGGAAACCCCGGGAGGACGGGCCCACGAGCAGAAGTGAAATAAAGGAAAGAAAGAGCCATCGCAACAAATGATAACAACCACAGGCATCGGAGAGGGACAGGAAGGACGCTGTCCCCGTGGGGCGGAGAGCCGACCGCCTGAGCACAAGCCCAGGTGGAAAGTGAGAGTGAGGAGGCCCCTCTCGCACAGCTCCTTGAACGTGGGAGCCCAAATCCAATCGGGCACTATGTCACGCACCTGCCAGTGGATTCTGCCTCCCCTACTCCCTCCGGTGCTGGCCGAATGTGACCCGTTGCTCTGGGCTCCAGAGGCCCAGGCTACGGGTGAGTAAGTTCTCTGTTCTGTTTGATGCTGAGACTAGCAGCAGAGAAACTATTAAAAAGACCGAATGTGAGTTGCATATCGAAGGGGCAGCTGGTGACCACGAATGAATCTGATGAGCAGGACGGTGCGTGGTCACTGTGCCACAAGCATGGGCCCCTGGCCGGGCTGGTCAGGGACCAGGACGGTGGCCACCTCCCTCCCTCCCCATCCCTGAGCGTCAGACTAATTACTCGCACACAAGCCTTGGGCCCCGGGCTCTGCCTCCAGGGCACCGCAGGCTGAGATACTAGGAAGGAAAAGTTCTGGCCGGCCGCCCTCCCACGTCACCTCCTGCCTTTCCTGGCACCCGCTACCCCCACGGCCATCAGGCTTCTGGGAGATCAGCATCCCAGTTCGCAGCTTCCACAGACACGCGGGTCCCCTTTACAAGCCCAGCTCTGTGTTTCCTGTTGCCCCTGGATCTTGACTCTCTCCAGCTCCTCTTCCAAAGAGATTTTTTTTTTTTGCTGCATCATCTGTCCTGGCTTCTCTCTTTGTATGAGTTTCCTGTTGCTGCTGTAACAAATTCCTGCAAGCTCAGAGGCTCAAAAAAAAAAAAAAAAACCAACCAAAATGTGCCATCCTACAGCTGCAGAAGTCAGAAGTCCAAAATGGGTTTATTTCCCTGGAGCAAAATAAAAGTGTCAGCGGGGCCAAGCTGCCTCCGGGGCCCGAAGGGAGAACCTGTTTCCTTGCCTGCTCCAGGTTCTAGAGGGTTCTGAAGTCCTTGGCTAATGCCCCTTCCAGCAATCATAACACCCCAACCTCTGTTTCTGTCATCACATCCCGTTTTCTGGCCCTCCTGCCTCCCTCTTCTTCAAGGACCCTTGCGATTACATCAGGCAGAGCTGAGTAATCCAAAAGAAAGAGCTCAAAATCTGTCATTTAATCACAGCTGCGAACTCTCTTTAGCCTGGGAAGTAACATATTCACACATTCCTGGACACGTTCCTGTCACCCACTTTAAACTCAGAGCACTCATGGGGGCGCCTGGGGGGGCTCCGTCGGTTAAGCGTCCAACTTCGGCTCAGGTCACGATCTCGCGGTTCGTGAGTTCGAGCCCCGCGTCGGGCTCTGTGCTGACGGCTCGGAGCCTGGAGCCTGCTTCGGATTCCGTGTCTCCCTCTCTCTCTCTGCCCCTCCCCCACGCACGCTCTCTCTCTTTCTCCCTCTCAAAAAAAAAGAATAAACAGTAAAAAAAATTATTACCCTTAGGGCGTTGTTTTAATTAATTTTAAAAAAGCCCCAATTCTCCCAAATTTTGCTCTTTGCCCATGGGGCAAAGAAAATTCATGGGGCTGCAAATGCACAGCCACCAAGTCAGAAGTCACCCCAGAGCACCCCGTTAATGTGAAGGGGCCCTTTTTAAGCACTTAGGACACAAGAGTAACATTTCAACATATTAATCGCCGTGTAATTCAAACTCATCTTTTTAGGAAGTGGCTTCTGGAAAGTACTCCCTCCCAGAAAAATAACCGTGTGTTATTTCCTCACATATGACTGGAAACTGGGATTTTGTGATCTCTGCTGTGCGCGCACCGCACCCCCCCCCCGCCCTTGCTCAATGCAGCTCTCAAGGTCAAGAAACGTCACCTCAGACCTCATATTTCCTTCTTTTGCTGCAATGGATTTGACAAGCAGCTCCTACCTCCTCGTGCATAACAAATGTTTCACACATCTAAAAGTTATGCCTGGGGTCACAGAGTTTAGGGCTCGAGGCAGCCGTGTGTGGATCATACAATTCATCTGCCCCATTTCCCAGATGAGCCAAGCGCAGGCCCGGAAAGACAGAAGGCCTTCCTCCAAACCAAGCAGCCCTATGAGTCGTCTGCTTTTAGACTCCTCTCTTCAAGGACAAATAGCCCCAATTCTTGTCATATTTTTTGCCCACCCTCCTTGCCTCCATCCGTTGCATTATTTTTTTTTTTTTTCCCTAAGTTTCCTTGACCTGCTGGCAAAGGCCAAACCGTCCACATGGGCTCACTCCACCGGGTGGAGGCCTGGTCCTGGAGGGCACCGCCCTGCGCACAGCTGTGGACGTCCCTCCCACCCAGGCCACATTCCTTGGCAGGCCTGCGAGGCCGGGAAGCTGTAAGGTGGACGTGTCTCTCCCTCTCCTTCCAGGCAGACGCAGACCAAGGCTGAGTCAGGCGTTTATTTCCCGTGTCTATGCCCCCCTCCCCGTGGTAAACTGCCGAAGCCGGAAGTCTTGGCCCCTGGAAGCGAAGGAGCCGTGGCGCAGGGGCTGTGGTACCTGAGGCCTGGAAGGCTGCGAGGAGATCAGGTGCGTGGGGTCACGACACAAGAGGCTGCGTGGAGGTCCTGGGGGCCGCTGCTCATCGGCTGCAAAGAGAAATGGGAAAGCTCCGCATCCGGGTGAGCTCCCTCCTGATTAGTGCCCACACTCTGCCCCGCCGGGCCCATCCAAGGGTTCCCCACCCCCTCTTCACGCCCATCACGTGACCCTGCTTAATTTCCTTGCAGGCTGATCTCATTTACCTCGCTGCCCCTCCCCGCTTCTATTCTCGCCACCAGATTCTTCCACGATCATTCACGGTTTTTCATTTTTGTCCACGTTTATCCTCAGGTGTGCTTCCCTCAGGATGCCAAAGTGGCTGCCAGCCGCGGAAAGGGGAGCTTCGTGCTTCCTCATTCGCATCCACGGAAAGCCACGCCCCACGGAAGGACAGGTGTTTGTACCACCTGAGCGCTCTGAACTCAGCCCTGTGACAGGTGAGTGAGGAGGCGGGGCTTCCTCGAGGAGCGCTAACCCCAAGGAGGGCCTAGCCCTGGAGCTCCAAACAAATGCAGGGAACATCGTGCTCAGACTGGAAGGGGGGGGAAGAGAAACGGAGGCCAAGTGCACAACTGGTGAACCCCCACAGACACCAGCCAACACCACCTGTCTCTCCCAACTCCCAGTGTACCCCTGGGGCCCAAATTAGCTGGGCAAGCTCCCGGCCAAATTACTAGTCTATGCACACGTAGATTGTAACTTTTTTTAAAAAGCGATGAATCGATTTTGAGAGGCCTCCAAATGCACTGAAAGTGGTATTTTACAAAGACTACTCGAATGGCCCCATCCGTATATACCTACAGTTGTGCACAATCTTCAAAGAACTCTTCCCCAATGTGAACCCTAAATTCATTAGGGCAAAGGAGAGGAGCAGTCTCGTGTCTGAATGGCTTTTTGCATCATTCAAAAAGGCTTCTTTCAACTTGGAAGCATTAAGCAGAGTTGGTTTTGATTTAGAACTGCTTTACAGGGGGGAAGAAATTTTGGCCGCATTACTCCACGGCAGGGATGGGTCGAGATATATCTGGACAATGTGCTCGGATGAAACAATTTTTAGACCGCTCATGTGTTGGGAGGAAGGGGGAACAAAAATGTGAATTTTATGAAGTTTGAGGGTTTTAAGTTTTCCAGATTCATAGTTTTGTTTTTTACTTTTCCATAACTAATTCGTAGATTTGTTTCTCTCCTGGATTTTGGAGTATTATTACAGAAATAAAAAGTCACTGGAGTTTTCTCTGGCAACAAAAGTGTATAAATATTGACTCGAGGTACAAGATATTTAAAAGGTTTGATGTAATGTACTCTAAAGGATTTTGATTTTTTTTAATGTTTTAATCTTTTAAAAAAACATTTATTTTTATTTATTTATTTTAGAGAGAGAGACCATGAGTGAAGTGGGGGACAGAGAATCTGAAGAGGGCTCAGTGCCGACAGCAGTGAGCCCGATGTGGGGCTGGGACCCACGAACCTGAGATCAGGTTCTGAGCTGACCTGAGCTGAAGTCAGACGCTCAACCGACTGAGCCACCCAGGCGCCCCATTTTTTTTACATATAATTAGAATGTTGGGGCTAAAAGGACTTTGTGAACGGATTCGGCTTTTCATATTGCAGGTGAGGAAACAGAAAGGAAGTGTGGCTCCCTCACACTTAGCCCAAAGCTCTTGCCATCCTAATATACTCCTTTCTTCCTCTGGAAGGCATTTTTTCTGGCAAATATCATGTTAAGTAAGTAAACCCGTGCTCCTGGGTTAACCTGAACTAAAAGCTCGACATATTTTTTTTTCTCTAATGCACTGGGCACACATTTTACCAGTGACTGTAGAAACACAAAGGATCAATCCGGCAGGAAGTCTGAACTGTGGTCCTCAGTTGAATCAAGGAAACCCCTTCCCCAGTTCTGACATTCAGTGTTCCTCCAACAATCCCACCTTTCCCCTCTACGAGCACTGGTCCCGATGCTTTGCTGGATGCGTATTATTGCCATACTAGCCCTGACGGAAAATCACCGGGGGTCGCGAGATCTGCAGTGAGAACTTTCTCACCCCTCCGGGGTCCTCTGAGGTCACAAGTTCTGAGACACAGAAGTGGGCCTCAAGCAGATGGCCGGGGCCCGGCGTCCAGCAGGTGGTTTGATCAGGGAGGTCGGCGGGGGGAAGGGGGCTGGAGGGCAAGCCTTCTGGACGTGTTGAGGCTCACTGTGTGCTGGGAAGGAAGCCAGAGAAGCAGGATACGGATCCTGTCGGGAGTGGGAGGAAGGTCAGGGCTGTGACTGTGTCTGTGTGTCCGGCCAAGGTGTGGGGCTGGGAGGGGAGGTGAGCCTGAGTGCTCCTGGAGACCAGGGGTGTGCCGTGGGGGAGACAGGGTGGGGGGGAAGTCTTCAGTGATGGGGCACAGAATAAGGCAGGGGGGTTGAGGATCAAGATTCTTTGGAGGAGGAAGTTTACACCCCAACTGTGTTGGGACAGTAAGGACCTCAGCCAACCGAGGGGAACAGAAACGGGGGTTACAGGAAGCAGAGGCTGAGAAGATGAATTTCTCACCCGTGTTGTGACTCCCCGCGTCCTCTGCCTCGTCTCCCTTTGTTATGGGTTGAATTGTGCCCACTCCCCACAAAAGAGATTTTGGAGTCTTGACCCGCAGTCCCACCGCCGGTGACCTTATCTGGAAAAAGCGTTGTTCCAGGTACAACCGGTAGAGGTGGAGTCCTTCTGGAGTAGCCGGGGCCCTCCATCCAGTAGGACGGGTCCTTAGAAGAAGAGGGGCGGTGGGACACAGACTCCCACAGAGGACAACAGAGGTAGACACAGACACAGGGGCGCCTGGGTGGCCCCGTTGGTTAAGTGTCTGATTTCGGCTCAGGTCATGATCTCACGGTGAGGTCGAGCCCCACATCGGGCTCTCTGCTGTCGGTGCGGAGCCCGCTTCGGATCCTCTAACCCCCTCTTTCTCTGCCCCTCTCCCACTCGTGCTTGCTCTCTCTCTCTCTCTCTCTCTCTCTCTCTCAAAAATAAATAAATAAACATTTTTAAAAAATGAAAACGCAGACACAGAGGGAAGACAGCCACGTGAAGACATAGGCAGAACGTGGAATGATACTGCCCCTCGTCCAGGCAATTCTGGGGCCACCAGAAGCTGGCAGCGACAAGGAACATCCTTCACTTGAGCCTTCAGAGGGAGCACGGCCCTGCCGCCACCTTGAATTTGGACCCCCACCCCCTTCCAGGGCTGTGACACAATATGTTTCTGTCATTTCGAGGCACTGGCTTGTAGTACTGTTACTTAAGCCTTGAAAAATGAACGCATGCCACTTCTAAGATTCTGCGTCTCAGGGCGCCTGGGTGGCTCAGTCGGTTAAGTGTCCAACTTCGGCTCAGGTCATGATCTCGCGGTTCACGAGTTCGAGCCCCGCGTCGGGCTCTGCGCTGACAGCTCAGAGCCTGGAGCCTGCTTCAGATTCTGTGTCTCCCTCTCTCTCTGACCCTCCCCCCATTCATGCTCTCTCTCTGTCTCAAAAGTAAATAAACGTTAAAAAAAAATTAAAAAAAAAAAAAAGATTCTGCGTCTCAGCCAACTAAAGGAGAGAGAAACAAACCAAGACGTGTTCAACCAGTTTTTAAGCGAATTGGCCCAAATCTACCCAGACAGCTGCTGTCCTCTCTCTCTTGGACGCTCGCTTTGCTGTGCCCCCCCCAACCCCCACTCAACTGCAATGCCGGACCCACTTCCGCGGGGAGAAAAGATGGGGCTCTCAATGTCAGTTTCCCTAAAGGAGTCTTTCTCCCTAAAATCTTTTCTCTCATCTGCTCTCTTAATCCTTTCATATGCTCCAAGCAATTCAAAGAATCTAAAGCTGCAGCCCAAGTTCTCAGAAATTCCTGATGAAAATCTGCATGTGGTGATCTGTCACCTCTGTTTGAAAGTTTCTATCTGTTCTATCTTGGTGCTTAAACAAGACTTTATTTGAACAAATGCCATAAGATTTAAAAACAACAGAGACTGGCAAATATGATCAAGGAATGAGAATCTATTTAAAAAAAAAAAAAACAAAAACCACCAAAGAGATGTGAAAAAGAACCAAATAGGATTTCTAGAAGTAAATGTATAATGATTGGGATTAAAAATGGGACGGACGGGCAACGGGGCAAGGCTTGAATGTCACCGGAAGAGAGCTGACGATAATCCAGGGGGTTAAAAAAGGTGGTGTGTATTTCCCTTTTGTGTGTCGGGCTGCGGTGAGCACTCAGGGTCGGCGGTCACGTGGGAACACAGGTTCCTTCCGTATTGTTGCTCAGCCAATCCCCAAGGGCATTAACCCTATCTGGCCACAGGCACAGGTGATGGGACAGGTTTTATCCCCCTCAATCCTTTTTGAAGCATTACTTTTGTAAAATACAGAGGAAGAGGAGGAAGAGGAGGAGGAGAGAGTGGAAGGGGGGAGGGGGAGGAGGAGAAGAAGGAGAAGAAAGAGGAGGGAGAGGAGGAGGGGGAGGACGAGGAGGGGGAGGAAGGAGGAGGAGGAGGGGAAGAAGCAGGGGGGAAGAGGAGGGAGAGGAGGAGGGGGGAGGAGGAAGGAGAGGAAGAAGAGAATTATCAGTATCATTAGTATAATTATCGTTACCAGAATGCTCAGGGATTGTGACAGGACTGAATTGCTATACATACCTAAATGCTTTTCTATTTTTTAACCAATCCCGCCGCAAACCAGTGACGGGTGATGGCCCTGCTGTGTTCCACAGGCAGCTCTTTGAGCGACATTACCCCAGTGCCCCAGAGGGAGGAAAGGTATGGAAGACGCACACCTCCACTCACACCTTGAAGACTTAGTCCCTGAGCCACATCCAACCACAGAACGGGAAACGCCACACAGCCAAAGAGCCATGCGTCCAAGTACAGCCCTATTAACCCAGAAGAAGGGGAGTGACCCACTGAGTACAGCCAATCGTCTCCTTCGCAAGTAGATTACAAAGCATCGGGACAGAGCGCATCGGAGTCTCCGTAAACTGAAGGGTAGAACCAAAGAAATTATCCAGAAGACCCTCCAGAGGCAAGTGGAAACATAAAAGACAGGCCACAGGTCCTGGGAAGGTCCGAGAGAATGGGGAAGAGATACTACTTAAAGCAATACAGACCAAGAATTTTCTAGAGCTGCCCACAATACCAGTGCTCAGATTCATGAATCACAGCGAATCCCACGCTGGGCCCTGCTGTAAAGGCACTATATGCCAATACGTTGAATCCGCACAGCAACCCTAGATTGCAGGCACCGTTATCATCACCATATCACAGAGGAGGAAATCCGAGGCACAGAGAGGGTAAGTAACTTGCCCAGTGTCACACAGCTGGCACAGAGCAGAGGTGGGTTTCCAGCCTCTTATCACAATACTATCCTACATTCTCTCTCGAAAAACCTGTAGTGTTTTAATTACAGCCCCAAAGGCAACGCTTTAAAAAATAGACATGCAGAACATTTTTATTGATGTATCTAATGATTCATTTTAAAACTTCCTCTAGGTCAATAGATGTAAGTAAGACTCCAACCTGAATATGAAATTCCCACTACTTGGAGATACGGCGGACTTGGGGTATACTTCCATAAATCCACTCTCCTGAAGCCCACCCTAAAAATGATAATAAACAAGAAAAAGGGAGAGAAAAAAACTTCATTTACAGGGAAACTGAGAAGTGGCTGCGGTCCCACGCCCAACTCTGAAACCCTACAGCAGAGACGTGTTCTCATCCAATTAGAAGAGGGAACACAGGACCAGGTCACGTTTGCATCGTTGTTCTTGGTGACCAAAGGGAGACACCATTTTCTGTGGCCCAAGAGGTGTGTCAAGACGCTTGCTTTGCACACCAAAGAGCCCGAGGCACCTACTGCTTTCTCCCTGCTTCTCAGGGCCTCCCTGCCTCTCTACCCAGTGCCAGGCAGCAGGGAAAGGGCGAGGCTCCCGGTCCAGACTCCCGTACTAAGAAGCTGGGCAACCCCGGGCAAATTGCTCTACCTCTCTGAACTCCTCTGTAAAGAGGCTGGATTTGCATCGGCAGTTTTCAGACCTTCCCAAGACTCAAGTCTTTTTCTCCTCACGAACTCGGAGACAGACACGGCACACACAGAATGGAAAAGAAAATCAGCCACCAGTAGCTGAGTCAGAGGGGGTGGGGCGAAAGCCAGGCCTTTCTGTCCCTTCCCATAGACTGGCCCCGACAACCCCTCTGACTCCTCAGAGCAGTCTGAATACAGCCTTTCCGGCTGTAATAGCTGATGATTCCCTCAGGAGCCAGACTACTAAATATTGGTCTCTGCTGTAGTCTTCGGAAAAAGAGGAGGAAGGGAAGGGGGGAGAAGAGGAAGATGGGGAAGGGGGGAGGGGGAGGGGAGGAGGAAGGGAGGAGGGGGAGGAGGAGAAGAAGAAAGGAGGAGGCGGGAAGGAGGGGAGGTGAAGAAGGGGG
>NC_064814.1:52708329-52788351 GCF_023721935.1 Panthera uncia
CCCTCACCACTTGTCCTTGTCACCTGCTGTTCCCCGCTCCCGTGTCCACACTCACTGTTCCCACTGTACCGAATCCAGGATCTCACTCGTTCTCGGATGCACCGTTACCGCAAATGACTCCAAGGAATAAAACCCCCGCCCATGAGGGGCACCTGGGTGGCTCAGTCTGTTAAGAGTCTGACTTCGTTTCAGGTCACGATCTCACGGTCCGTGAGTCTGACCCCCCGCGTCAGGCTCTGTGCTGATGGCTCAGAGCCTGGAGACTGCTTCGGATTCTGTGTCTCCCTCTCTCTCTGTCCCTCTTCTGCTCACACTCTGTCTGTCAAACACAAATAAATGTTAAAAAAAAATTTATTTTTAAACCAAAAAACCCTGCCCGTGAAACGTTGACACTACGTTCTCTTACTATTCAGAACTGCTGGATTATACTTCTCAAAAGAGTTCTGTTAAGGCTTACTTAGATAGAGGACCGAAGTGTTTATTGCTCTCGTACCTGTGTGAAAAGGAAAATAGAAGCTAAATTAACTGAGGGCAGTATTTCTGAAGTCTCATCACATAGAGACTCGTATTTGGGATCTCTTTTCAGCCCTGAGGCCTGGTGTCCAGCTTCTTGCACAAAATCTCCATCCTCCAAGGTTTAAAGATTATTGAAAAAAAAAAAAAAAGACTTCTATTCCTTTCTCAATATGGCTCTTAAACTGTTCAGCCGTGTCATCGTAAGCGACAAGGGGATTCTCATGTGGGCAGGCAATGACACTATGTCAGGACTGGCACCAGACCAGAAGTGATCGTGAGATGCCCTCCATACCCAGACTTGGCCCAAATTCAGAAATGGGAGTGTGTGTGTCACAGCAATTGGAAACTGCGGGGTACACGTCGTTTTTCCTGAGTGTTCCCTCTCTACCCTTCACTCGGCCAACCCCTCCTGATCTCCATCCCCAGCTTAAGGGTTTCTCTCTCCAGCCCCCTTCCTCTCATGGTCTACATTGCCCTGCTTCAGACCTTGTGTCTCAGTCTGTGATCACACATCTACAAGTGGGGTCACGGGACACCTGGGTGGCTCAGTCGTTGAAGCGTCTGACTCTTGATTTCGGCTCAGGTCGTGATCTCACGGTTCGAGCTGGAGTTTGAGACCCGCGTCTGGCTCTGTGCTGACAGCATAGAGCCTGCTTGAGATTCTCTCTCCCTCTCTCTCTCTCTCTCTGCCCCTCCCCTGCTTGCTTGCTTGCTCTCCAAATAAATAAATAAACTTAAAAAAAATTTTATAAAAAAAAAGTTTGGTTACAGTGCCACAGAAGAGGAATAAATAAGGCACTGAAAGAAAGAGTCTGAATTCCCGCCTGAATCTGCGTGCAAATGCATGATTCAAGACAGCTGTATCTGGGTATAAGGAATGAACACAACTGTGACTGTGTGTTCAGCCAGCATGAAGGTTTGAGTCTCTTTACGCAATGCGCATTCGAGTGGGGGAGACAGATGATAACCAAAGGCAGATAGGATAGGATAGGATAGGATAGGACAGGATATATAACAGGCATAACAAGTCATATCACAGAAGGTAAAGTAGGCAGAGGGGAAAGAATCGTAAAAGATCCACTTTAGACGAGGCTTCTCAGGGGGTGATATTTGAACGGATCTCTAAAAGAAGGGAGAGGAAGTCCATGAAATCCCCCGAGGGAAGAGCGTCCCAGGCAGGGAGAGAGAAGGCAAAGGCCTCGAGTTGGAAGGATCTGCGGTGTCCAAAGGACAGCAAAAGGGCTGGTGTGATGGTAGCATCGTGGCAAGAGGAGAGTGGTCAAGAGCCACGTGAGCACGGTAGCCAGAGGCTAGATGAGTCGGGTCTTTGCAGCCACTTGACCAGCCCTTTGGACTGGTTAAACTGGCCAGTTGTCCTGACGTGTGCCCAAGAGCCCTTTGATTCAACCGTGCTGATTTCCGGGGGGGATTTGCGGGGGGGGATGTCCCAAACACCACCATGAGTGAGCCTCTCCGCTCTCCTTTCATACCTATCCACCCTTTGCTTGAATCCCTACCTACCCAAAGCTCCTTGGGGTAAGTATATCTGTATTTTGAGGCACCTACTCGCAATGAACATCGAACGAGAGGGACACATAGGGCAAAGAAAGACTTTTCTTTACCCCCTTTTCCCGTGCAACCGTGCCCCAGGGGACTCGTGGTTCCCCTGGCCTTGGATGAAATTCAAGGAGACGCCATAGACACTCGTTCTCACAGCTGGATGGAAAAGAAGCAAAGAGCATGAGGGTTATAAGAATTGTTGCTGTCATACCTGCAACTGATCTGCTCCACAGGGGGCGTTACGGTAAACCTGTGAGAGTGGTATTCCCCCTACAAGAGAACCCTTCTTCCCACCCAGACTGGCTTCAAAAGTCTGCAGTGACTTTCCAACATGGGACACCTGTCTGAGATTCCCACTGCAAAGCCGACAGCAAGGTTGGGGGTAGGGGGGAGGCGCGCAGGGCCGACCCAGGTGCCAGGTGATGAAGGGAAACCTTCGGAATATTCTACCACGCTCGCATACCGGCTTATGTGTTCTTTCAGTTTTCAGATGATTCTAAACAAACCCAAATTTATACTTCTATATTTAGCAGCCCCCAGTTTGATTCTGATCCTGTCTGGAGACTGCATGGCCTCCTGCCAATGGTTAAATTAGTCTGTGGGACATCTACTGCTCTGAGCTAACCAATGGCCGTGGGATATTTTTAGCAACTGTAATATAATGTTGGTGGAACTGTGCATTTTTATGACTTTGTAAAGTAATCTCTAATAGAGTTGAAAAGCGATGTCCCTTATTAACCCCGTAAAGGCAACGGCCCACACTTCAGTAGGAGCGAGGGAAGCAGACGTGAGTTGTCGTTTCCTGAAGAAAGGGCAAGACCAGAGAGCGGGGCAGCCAGGTTGGAAGTCTGTCCCACAAAACACTAGACTCGGGCAGTGCTGAGGAGGGTCTCTGCTCCCCCTGATACACCATTTCCTTTGCCACGTCTGAAAAAGATATAAGGAAGACATCCTCGCGGATGAGAGCCCTTTCTAAAATAGCCTTGTCTGTGTGCCCTGCACAACGCAGCTTCCCCACCGCCCGCATGGGTCCCCTGCTGGGCTGACCCCCAACACATTCCGCCCCCCACCCCGCCTGGCTTCCCTCACACAGTCACTTCTGCCTGGATGCTTCCGCCCATCTCTGCCCTGAAAGCCCAGCTCACCACGACATTCTCCGAGGAGTCTTCTCGAATTCTCCCAGGCAGAACTCGCCAGTCCTCCGTGCCCACTCTGATCCCCAGACAAGGCCTGCAGAGACAGGTGAAAGAGAAGATTTTGCACACAAAGTCCTAAAAGTGTGTAGGGGCACCTGGGTGGCTCAGCGGGCTGAGCGTCCAACCTTGGCTCAGGTCACGATCTCACGGTTGGTGAGCTCGAGCCCCACGTCGGGCTCCGTGCTGACAGCTCGGAGCCTGGAGCCTGCTTGGGATTCTGTGTCTCCCTCTCTCTGCCCCTCCCCTGCTCACACGCTGTCTCTGTCTCTCAAAAATGAATAAACATTAAAAAAATAAAAAAAAAAAAAGAATGGGTCCTTAGACCTGGAAGGACTTTCCTGATGTCTTGTTAAATGAGAAGAGCAAGTTGCAGAGGAGAACGTGGGGAAGGGAAACGGGGAATTACTGCTTAATGTGTACAGGGTGTCTTTTGGGGGGCGGGGAGAGGTGATGAAAATGTTTGCAATTATGCCATGGTGGTGGTTTCATGACACTATGAAGACGCTAAAAGCCACAGCATTGTACCCTTTGGTTACGGGGGTGAAGTTCATGTTCTGTGCATTTTACCCCACTAAGAAACTAACCCACAAATCCTATACATGTATGTGCAGCATTTTGAAAAGTGCTTCTTTCTGAGTTCCTTGTTGGTAAAGAAGGCACTTGGGATCGATGGACTGAATGGAGCCTCCCTGGACTGTGGGAGTGAGCGCGGGGTTTCTGTGAAAGGAAAGGCATCGCTCCAAGAGGAAAAGAAAGGAGAGGGTGGGCAGGCCTCCTAACAGAGAGATTAGGGAGGAACCTGTCGAACAGGAAGGCTTAAGGGAAATTCTAAGAGCTGAGGAACATAAACCCTCCAGCAGGACCTCACAAACCCTCAGTAAAGCACCAAACAGGCTCGTAGGCAGCACATAGTTTTCTTGTGGAAACCAAGGAAGAGTATGAGGCTTCAATCAAGATCAAGATGAGACCAAAGCCAAGGGAGCCCATGGAGACACAGAGGACAAACTTCAATGGGTTACACGTTTTTAGAAGTCTGTTGCTTTGTGCCTCTGCTAAGTGGGGGGCACGCCTGTTCCATGGAGATAGGGTTGGGGGCTTGTCCATCTTTACGGTCCCTGCAGGCACATCGCGAGTGCTCAATATGCATCAAGGGAATTGAACTGTATTAACATGGGTATTTCTACTTGTGATATAATTGGCATCTAGCATTGTGGAAGATTAAGGGGTACGATGGATTGATTTGATACATTTATGTATGTGGTGCAACGCGATGACCTCCAGAGTGAACGCTAACACCTGTATCACAACACGTAACTATCACTTCTTTTTTTGTGGTGAGAACATTTAAAAGAAATCTTTTTTAATGTTTATTTATTTTTGAGACGGCGAAAGAGACAGAGCATGAGCGAGGGAGGGGCAGAGAGAGAGGGAGAGGGAGAAACGGGAGACACAGGGTCTGAAACAGGCTCCAGGCTCTGAGCTGTCAGCACAGAATCTACACGGGGCTCGAACCCACAAACTGTGAGATCATGACCTGAGCCGAAGTCGGACACTTAATCGGCTGAGCCACCCAGGCGCCCCCCATTTTTTTTTTAATTTTTTTTTTTAATGTTTATGTGGTGAGAATGTCCAATGTAGTCTCTTGGCAACTTTTTGAGGTATATGACACAATACTGATGGTGACTATAATCACCATGCTGGGCATTAGATTCCCTGAATTTACCCATCTTCTACCTGCAAGTTTGTACCTCTGACAACACCTCCCAAACCCCCCCACCGCCGCCCACCTGGTAGCCATATTCTGCTCTCTGTTTCAAGGAGCTCAGCTATTTTTATATTCCACATTTGCATTTGCCCTCCTTGGTGTGATTTATCTCACTTGGTAGGACACCTTCAAGGTCACCCCTGTTGCTACAAATGGCAGGATCTCCTTTCTCTGGCTGAATACTATTCTATTCTATTCTATTCTATTCTATTCTATTCCATTCCATTCCCTCTCCTTTATCCATTCATCCACGGACACACACAGGCGGCTTCCATGTATGGGCTATTGTAAATAATGCCGCAATAAACATGGGAGTGCACATACCTTCCCACAATCCTATTTTTATTTCCTTTGGAAATAAAAGTGGGATTTCTGGGTCATATAGTAGGTATGGTTTTAATTTTTTGAGCCATCCCCATACTGTTTTCCATAGGGGCTACACCAATTTACATTCCTCCCAACAGTACACAGCGTTCCCTTTTCTCGACATCCTCACCAAAATTTTTGTCTCTTTGATCCTAGCCATTCTGTCAGGTATGAGGTGATATCTCACGGTGGTTTGGATTTGCATCTCCCTGATGATGAGTGATACTGAGCATATGTCCACGTACATGTTGGTCCTTTGGCTGTGTTCTTTGGGAAAATGTCCATTCAGTTCCTCTGCCATTTTTAATTATTTGCTTTCTTCTTTTTTATTTTTTTAAGTTTATTTTTTTATTTTGAGACAAACAGAGACAGAGACAGTGGGAGTAGGGGAAGGGAAGAAAGAGGGGGAGAGAGAGAACCCCAAGCAGACTCTGTGCTGCCAGTACTGAGCCTAATATGGGGCTTGAACTCATGAAACCTCAAGATCACAACCTGAGCCGGAACCAAGAGTTGGACACTTAACTGACTGAGCCACCCAGGTGCCCCCACTTTCTTCTTGTTGAGTTAAATGAGTTCTTTATATGTTTTGGATTTTAACCCCTTCCCTGATATGTGGTTTGCAAATATTTTCTACCGTTCTGTAGATTGCCTTTTCATCCTGTCCATTGTTTTCTTTTGCTATTGCAGAAGCTTTTTAGTTGTTGCCTATGTTTTTGACACCACATCCAAAACTTGGCAATTACTGCCAAGATCAATGTCAAGGAGCTTGTTTTCTTCTAGGAGTTTTTATGGTATCAGGTCTTATGTTTAAGTCTTTAATCCATTTTGAGTTAACTTTTCTGAGTGATGTATGATGCAAGCCTAATTTCACTCTGATGCATGCTGCTGTCCAGTTTTCCCAACACCATTTGGGAAGTCGAAGAGACTATCCTTTCCCCACTGAGGGTTCTTGGATTTCAATGGATTTTTTTTTTTTTTTACATTTTTCTAATCCAGAGATAAGTCAACAGCCTGCTGTATTGACAGAGTTAATGCTCATTCCCTAAATCAAAGGACTTTAAAGCCTCTGTCCAGAGTTCTCTCAACCAGTCTCCTCTGGAGACTTTTCTCTGCCCAGCACTGTCCATGGCAGTGCCATGCACACCTATGCAAACACATATCTCCATCTAGTACTTCAACTTGTGGGAAGGAATTATATTCAGGCCACAAAATGGGGTGTGTCGAAGGGCCATCACAGTCCCGGTGGCCGGCGCAGAATCGGTTGATCATTTTCCAGGTCAGATGTTCTTTTGATGGTGGCGTTACTGTGATTTCACAGCAAGCCTAACGGGTACACAGGGCAGGTTTTATTGGCCCCATCGGGTGATCACCCCTATGGGTGATCAGACGAAAGGTCAGGAGGCTAAAGATGCATCAAGCGGTGGGATTCCCACTCAGGATCTAAATCACATGGATAGTTTTTGCATGTTAAGTCAGCCCTTTGGGGAACAAAATCTATCAGTTAAAACCAATGTACTGGTTCATTCCTTCCTCACTGCCCATTTGTTAATAATCATCTTCTTCCCATTTGGCACACTGTTTAGCATAATAGTAAGCGTCGCTGAATGTTTTAGAATTAATAAATGTCACATTTCCTTCCCTTAAAAAAAAAAAGCATACCATCAGGTGGGAATGATAAACAGGTAAACAATCCAAATGCAGTGTTATAATTATATTAATTCGACGAATATTTGTTGAGCACGTGGTATATGCCAGAAGCTGGTAAGAGATAGAGAGGGGTTATAGTACAGAATTTAAGCACTGTATGAGAGCCTGACCACCTAGAGGTCAAATCCCTGCTCTGCTACTTTAGCTCCGGGACTTGGGCAACTCCTTTAATGTTAAAGAGTTTCAGTTTCCTCCTCTGTAAAAGGGAGACAATAAAATATACTTCACGGGATAGCTATGAGGATTAAATTAGTTGCTATACGTAAAACTTCAGCATGGTGCCAGCTCCAATGGTTAATTGCTCAATAAATGCTAGAATCACTGTTATCACTAGTTGGAATCTGTGATGTAAAGGGCAGAGTCTACAACTAGAGAGAAAACTCAGATTTTTAAAATTACAAACTTAAGGGGTGCCTGGGTGGCTCAGTCGGTTAAGCGTCAGACTTCGGCTCAGGTCATGATCTCACGGTTTGTGAGTTTGAGCCCCACATCGGGCTCTGTGCTGACAGTTCAGAGCCTGGAGCCTGCTTCATATTCTGTGTCTCCCTCTTTCTCTCTCTCTCTCTCTGCCCTTGTCCCACTCACTCTCACTCTCTATCTCAAATAAATTTTAAAAATACCATAAATAAATGAATAAATAAATAAATAAATAAATAAAATTACAAACTTAAAGTCTGTGATTTTAAAAATAATTACAACTAGGGCACCCAAGTGGCTCAGTCGGATAAGTGTCTGACTTCCGCTCAGGTCATGAACTCACAGTTCGTGGGTTGGAGCCCAGTGTCAGGCTTTGCACTGACAGCTCAGAGCCTGGAGCCTGCTTCAGATTCTGTGTCTCTCCCTCTCTCTCTGCCCCTCCCCTGCTCATGCTCTGTCTCTCTCTCTCAAAAATAAATAAACATTAAAAAAATTAAAAAACAAAAAATAATGACAACTCACCAACATATTTATATGGCCGATTGATTTTTGATAAAGGTGCAAAAGGAATTTGATGGGGAAGTAAGAATTTTTTCAACAAATGGTGCTGGAAAAACTGGATACATACATATGCTGAAAACAAAAAACAAAAACCGACATCAATCCTTTCCTCACACCATACACAAAATTTAACTCACAATGCACCACAGACCTAAGTGTAAAAGCTGAAATTACAAAACTTCATCCTAAAATAATCCATCATGCCCCTTTGCAGCCGACCCTCTCCTCCCACCCCCTCCCGTATCCTTGACAACCAATCATCTGCTTGCTCTGTCACTACGGTTTTGCCTCTTTTTACAAACGCGTGTAAAGTAGAATCACACAACAGTTAGTTTAGTCTCCTTTGTCTGGCTTCTTTGCTTAGCCATAATGGTTTTGAGATTCATCCACGTTCTTGCATATTCCTCACGTTTGTTCGTTTTTACTGCTGACTGGTACTCCATGGTGTGGATATAACACAATTTATTAATCCGTTCACATGTGAACACTTGGAGTATTTGTAAAATTTTTTGGCTATTATGAATGCAGCTACTGTAAACATTTGAGTACAGGTTCTTGAATAGATGTACTCTTTTCACCTGGGTGAATGCCTGTTCATCGGGTAGGTGAATGTTCATGAGACACCGTTAACCTGTTTTCCAAAGTGGAAAACAATTTGGCATTCCCACCGCCTCTAAGCCAAACTGGGGGGAAGATCAGGATAAGAAGGACCATTGAGCTAGCCTCCAGCCCTCTAAGCAGGTGAACATCTGATGTCAGACCAAACAGAAGAGCCATCTTTATTCCCAAGATAGGACCTCGGGAAGACAGAGGCAGAACTAAAGTACAGAACAAATACTCACTGCCTGAGCCCAAACCAAAGGCAGGGCCTCACGTTGGCCTGGTCTCAAAACATCTTAAAGACAAGCTTGCATTCTTCATTCACGTGCTCCCCCTCTGGCCTCCAGAATTACAAATATTTAGGAAACAAGAAGATGGGGACTATTGTATACACAGACCAAGGGCCCTCCTCCTGAACTGTTTCCACTTCCTATGACTATTTAATTCATATTTGCCTCATTTGTTTGAATTCATAAGGCAGGACTGACATTGCAATGAAATCCAATAGTTCTGTAAAATGCTAGAGGAAACACAAACAGCAGTGGAACATTCTGCGAAAACATCTCCCTGCAGGTCCTTCGCTGACCACATCAGCTACAAGGCCACACAGACCAGGAACACGGGGTAATTTATCCACCCGGCAGAGGAAAGAGAGCACTGTGTGTTGGACAGGGCGGAGGGTACGGGAAGGGACATGGGCAGACCCGAAGGTCTAGCTGGCTGTACATGTGGTTGCGGACTGTCAGGCCAGAGCCAGCAGGTGGTGGGGGGGTCAGACTTTTGACAGACTCTCACCGTCTGGGATAGGGCTTTTCAAACTACATCCTGCAGAGCTTCATGGCTCCCCGCAGTGGACATGAGCGGATAAGGGGCTCCCGACTACTCTTTCTGGCCCTCAACCAAAGCAACTCTGCTTTTCAGTGTTTTATATATTCAAGTTTGTACAAGATTTCATTGCTTCTTTTTAAGAACAAAAACTTGTTGCTAAAAACAGTTTGGAAATGACTGGTTCAGAGCAAGATCCCCCAAAGAACACCTCTACTGAGACAGAGAGGTAGCATACATGACTAATGCAGGCTGAAGAGCATTACGAGGGAGGAGTAGGGACTGTGGCTAACCTAAGTCTTCTATAAGGCAGCTGTTACTCAACTCCAAAGAGGCAGACATTTCCACCCATGTCAGGGGCCCACCCATGTCAGGGGCAGAGATGCATGGTTGTGTCATACAGATCAGACATGGGCCATAGGAGAGACAGGACTTTCATAGGAGCACCTAAATACCATCCAAGAGACCTGCCTACAAAGGCAAGAAGACCTTGACCAGAGATGGATGGTTAAGCCTGAATTCCTAAGAGCAGAGGGAGGAAACGTAAGTGGCTACTGGAAGGGAACATATCACATATGCTACAAGCAGCATAGTTGAATATTCCCCGTACAGACCCCAAGGAACCCACAAATGAGCTCCAAGACAATGAGTCAGCTTTGCTCATCTACTAACTTGCTACGGTCAGAAGTATCAACATGCGATTACACACCACCAGTCACACCAGAACTTTCTGGCTGCCATCTTCCCTCCCTCCCCCATTCAGACCTGGAGGGTCAGAAACTGCAGCCAGTATTCTGGGGCAGGACAGGAGGAAGAAAAGAGTTTTCCTCTCAGTCCCTACCCAATGCAGACACACAGACACACACACACACACCTTTTCCATCATCGGCATGGATGGGATGGGAGAGGGGACAGACACTTTAACCTTGAACAAATCCGGAGGTCCTTTTTTCCTCCAACATTGCATTGGGTTAGATAAACTAATCACTAAAATAAAAATGCTTTTGAAGCTAAAAACGACCAGAGGACTTTCTAATTCTTAAGAATGAGCTGGCTGGCTCTGTTGGCCACCCAGGATTTCACCTAAGTGCAGAGGAGCCCATATCCCCAGGGAGCTGAGGGGGAAAGAAGAGAATTGTTAAAGTAGTTGGGGGTTTTTTAATATATAGGGAAAGGAAGGGCATTCTAGACCTTGGGAATTGGAGGCCCAGAGGTACTCAAATGTGAGAGTTTGAAAAACAGCAGGCAGGCTGGGGTGGCCAAAGCAAAGGAAGTGAAATGGGTAGGTGGGGCCAACTTGCAGGGGAGACTGTTTTCCGCGCTCTGAAGCATGGCCTTTATCCTGAAAGAGAGAGGGGAGTTCTCTGATGAGGCAGAGGTACTTTCTAGAAGATGTATCTGGGGACAGTGTGGATGAGATTAGAGGCACTTTGGGGCTCATTACAATAGCCCAAATGCAAGATGAAGGCCTGAATTAGGACCATTGTGGTCAGAGTACAAGTATGGATTTGAGAACTTCTCAGGGGACACAACTGACAGGAACCAAGCTCCCTCTGGATGGGAGGAGTGAGGAATGGAAGGCAAGGATAGCCACTTCCCAGAACCTGATCTCTGGTGCCAGTAACCTAGATATGAAATAGCGGAGGAGGGGGAATGGGGAAGGAAAATGAGGAGCTCGTTTTCAGATGTGGTGAATTTGAGGGGCTACTGAGGCAAGACGTTCTTGGGAGGATGTGTGAGAAGCAGCTGGAAATCTGGGGCCTCAGAAGGGCAGAGAGGTCACGGCTGTGAGATGAGCTCTTCTCTCCCCACTCTGGGTCCTCCTCAAGGGGGTACCTTCAGCCTAAGGCCCCCATCCCCACGTGGAGAATTCTACCAATTCTTTCTTAGCACATCCTAGAGGGATTGGGGAAAAGCGGATCTCCCTGTAACATTTTCATTACGTTCATTCTAAAATTATACTCTCCTGATCTCCAAGGACTTCCAGTGCCTGCTGTTGATATATAACCACATAACTTCACCCTCTGTATATAATGCTGAATTACTTACGCCTCTTCCACGGCTCGCTCCTGACATGGGATGTCAAACAGAAATAGAACATGCATCTCCCGCATCTAGGGGTGAAACCTTACAGAGAATTCTATGGGCTACAATAAATAATCCCTGATGTTCCTGGAAAGGAGCTCTGTGCGCAGACAAGGTAGGGTCACTGCAGATTTATGAGTGTGTCTTTGAGTCCGCAGGCTCTACAAGGTGAGGGCCAGAGCCTGTAGATAGTGGGAGGTCCGGCGGAAAAGCTACATGAGGACAGCTGGTCCCATGGCGGGGACATCTGGGCACCTGGAGAGCCACATAACAGAGGTTTCCATTTTCTGGATTTTTTTTTTTTTTTTTTTTTTTTACTGCTCCAGTCACTGCCAGAAGAAGCACTTGAGGTTTGTTGAAATCTGGGTGTGTTTTCTGACAGTGATTCAAGTCTGATACCAAGAACACTGGGACAACTTTTGTGCTGTTGCAAATAAAATGTCTCCCAGCCACTCAGCATGCCCAGAGGTTGGCCTTAGATGGACTATGTATGAATGAAGATTGGTTCCCCTCCGTTTCTCCTTGTCCACTTTTCCTAACTGGCTTTCTGTCTCTCATACACTCTCTCTCCCCATTTTCCTATAAAAACCCCTTTCTTTGGGGTGCCTGGGTGGCTGAGTCATTTAAGCATCTGACTTCGGCTCAGGTCATGATCTCACGGTTTGCGAGTTTGAGCTCTGCATCAGGCTCTGTGCTGACAGTTCAGAGCCTGGAGCCTGCTTTGGATTCTGTGTCTCCCTCTCTCTCTGCCCCTCCCTTACTTGTGTGCACACGTGCTCGCTCTCTCTCTCAAAAATAAACATTAAAAACATTTCTTGGGCACAGACTGGGATACATTACTTTACCTCTAAGACCTTCATTTTCTCACCTGCAGAATGAAGGTATAAGGTCCACTGCTCCTCAAACTTGAATGTGCAAATTATTCCTCTGAGGTCGTTGACAAAACACAAATTCTGATTTGGCATCAGAATCCTGTAGTGGGGTCCAAGATTCTGCTTTTCCAACATAGTCACGGGTAATTTCAATGCTGTTGATGCATGAAGCTCACTTTGAGTACGAAGAGAAATCATGATGGTCAGAAGTCCTCACCTGCAGGACTATCTCTAATTATGCTCATATTCCACTGGTAAAGGCTGTCCACAGAACCCTGCTAGAGTTCTGAAGATGTATCTAGCCTTAATTCAGGAAAGGTGAATGTGGTTAAAAAAAAAAAAACACACACACACATTCAAAAGAAGCCCATGGAAGCCCATCGAATATTTGCCTTCAGTGGAATACGTGATCTCTAAGTATGCTTACAAGTCAATGTTCTAGAACATCTATGGTTCTCTACCACAGGGAGCATATCTTAAAAGCTGTCCACACACGACGAAAGACTCTAATGGACTCATTGGTGTTGATGATGGATCATGGAGGAAAAACTTACAGAAATAAGAAGAGAAATCATAGAGACAAGGGTCAACAAAGAAGGACCAAAAAATTATCAATGGTTAACAAAAGTTGGTTCACAGAGAGGCTAATAAGAGAACTTTAGAAAGAGTGTTTAAGGGGAAAATAGAAAAGATAGTGCAAATAAACACAAAAGAAAAAAAAAGAGAAATAACTAAGACATAGAAGATGTTCTAATAACTTTAAAATAATATCATGAACAGACACTAACAAATTTCGAAGCTCAAAAGCAATTGATGAATTGTTTAAAAAGCACAAAATGGATAAATTTTAATATGAAAGACTGGAAAATTTATTTAGACCAATAATGCTTAAGAAATTGAGAAAATAATAAAAAGCCTTCTCTCCTGCCTCACACCCACACACAAAAGCCAGGCCCAGAAGGATTGACAAGTGAGTGTCGCAAAGCTTCAAGTAATAAATAATCCTCATGTCATGTAAGTTGCCACCCACAAAAAAATTTTTTTAAAGAGGAGCAAAAAATATAACCTTGATACCAAAACCAAACAGACACAAAACAAGGAAAGAAAATTATAGGCCAATTTCACATATGAACAGAGATGAAAACCCTAAATTAAATATAGACTAACAGAATCCAACATATATATTTTTAAGTTTATTTATTTATTTTGAGAGGGGGAGACAGAGCTAGCAGGGGAGCAGCAGAAAGAGAGAGAGAGAGAGAAAGAGAGAGAGAGAGAATCCCAAGCAGGCTCCACTTGGGGCTGACATGGGGCTCGAACTCACAAACTGTGAGATCAGGACCTGAGCTGAAACCAAGAGTCAGATGCTTCACCAACTGAACCACCCAGGTGCTTCCCAACATGTATTTTAAAATAATTCATCATAATCAATTTATCCCAGTTATTGAAGGATGATTCAACATTACATCTATCAATCTAATTCACAAAAATTAACACAGGAAACTCAGATGATTATCTTTTTTTTTAATTTTTTTAATGTTTATTTATTTTTTGAGAGAGAGAGAGTGGGGGGGGGAGGGGCAGAGAGAGAGAGGAAGACACAGAATCCGAAGCAGGCTCCAGGCTCTGAGCTGTCAGCACAGAGCCTGACATGGGGCTCAAACCCACAAGCTGTGAGATCATGACCCAAGCCAAAGTCAGATGCCCAACTGATTGAGCCACCAAGGCGCCCCTCAGATGATTATCTTAACAGATAATGGAAAAGCAGTTCATATGTGTCACACATTCTCATTAAAAGCTTTCAGAAAACAGGGATATCGAGAGACTCTCAAATTGGTAGTTTACCTCTCAAAAACCTATAGCAAACAAAATACATAATGGAGACTCTTTAGAAGGTAGAGAAAAAACTACTGTTGCCATGGTTTGAAAGATTTTGTCTAACTCAGTAAGATAAAAAAGAAGCAGAAGATTGAAAAAAGTAGAAGGAGTTGCTATTTTTGAAGAGGCTATGCTCGTTTACGTAGAAAGGTCAAAGTAATTAAACTAATAAATGTTTATTGAACGGATGAGTAAATGAATGAATGAATGAATGTGATGGTTCAGCAGGATTCCCAGACACAAGATCAACACATCAACACAACAACATTCAAGAAACGCTTCTGGGGGCGCCTGGGTGGCTCAGTCAGTTAAGTGTCTGATTTCGGCTCAGGTCATGATCTCATGGCTCATGTGTTTGAATCCCACATCAGGCACTGAGCTGTCAGCAGGGAGCCACTTGGGATCCTCTGTCTTCTTCTCTCTGCCTCTCCCCCGTGCTCGCTTGCTCTCTCTCCCTCTCTCTCTCTCAAAAACAAATAAACGTTAAAAAAAAAAAAAGAAGAAGAAGAAAAAACACTTCTGGAATGGCAATTTGAGAAGCTCCACATACATAACCTCTCTGTCTTAGTCTGTTCGGGCTGCTCTAACAAGAGACTACTGACTGGGTAGTTTTTGAACAAAAGTTTATTGCTCACGGTTCTGGAGGCACCAATCCTAACCATGAGGGCTCCACCTAATCACCTCCAAAGGCCCCATTTCCTAATCCCAGCACCTTTGGAAGTTAGGATTCAACATATGGACTTGGGCAAGGGGAGGAACGCATTCAAACCAGAGCACTCTCCCCAGTGAAATAACCATAACTGGCAAAAATTATAAAAACAACCACCTGAAGTCTCTGAAAATTGTCCTAAAGGCACTGGGCAAATGGAGAAACACTAATTCGAGAAAATCTCAATGTCAGTAAGACAGTGAGAGCCTGTGTATTTGAGCCACAACCCACTCCTTACATGGCCAACCCCTCCAGCTCAGTGTGAAAGAAGTTCCACTCTGGGCAGATGTGGCCAAGAAGACAGGGCTCCCGCCTCCCCAGCTCTCATTCTGAGGGTTCAGATTCCCCATGGGAGGAACAGGTGGAAGCAATTCCCATCCCTCCCCATAGCTCCTTGTCTCAGAAGCTCCATTGCAGGAGGAAGAAACTTACTCCATGCAGCCCATACTCATAGGGTGGAAACTCTACCCCGGACATAGCAGGCCAAGAATACTTGGCCCACATCACCCTCACCCTGGCTCACTGCAGGCTGGAGGCTCAGTAGTTGGAGAGGCAAACCAAGAAAACCAGAGATTACCACCCCTACCCAGATCTGTGCTCATGGAGCAGGGACACCACCCCAAGGGAAGTAGACCCTTGTCTGCAGCCCCAACCCCAGACAAGTAGTGCAGAGGCTCTGCCCAGTGGGGGAGGCAAGCTCCATATATCTCCCCCAAAAGACTGACTTTATCTGCGAGGAAGGGTGGGGAAGTTCAAGCCAAAAGGCATTTTCAAAAATAGCAAAGATTTTGTTGGAAAGCAATTAATCAGAGAAGACTAGTAGGTCCAGGATAATAATATGCAAATGGTGGGTCAGCTAGAAGTTTAGTAAAGAGAACCAGGGAAGAAAGGCAGAGGGCTAAGTAAGAGCTATCATGGGACTGAAACAAGCCTCAAAGGCTGGCCTCAGAAACTCACCTCTGCAAAGAACTTGACTTTGATTGGATCAAACGGCAGAGCGACATATGTCCAAAAGCATGGTTGAGAACAACGACACAATCAGCTAGCAATTAGTGGTATAACAGCTGTGTGTTACCCTCCAACAGAGACACACCAGTCAGGAGCTTCAGAGATAGTAGAGAAAGGCAGAGAACCGGGCTAAAACCACTGTCATCTCTGGGGTGAAAATGTCTAAGAGCGTGCTGAGGAACAACACCAAAGGTTTCACACTCGATGGGGAAACAGACTTCGCTAAACTAGTCTGATCACATCACTAAACAAACCAGCAAGGAAGCTAAACAACAGCATCACAAACAGACAAAATCGACTTTAAAACGACAATGAATGTTACTAGGAAAAAAATGGGACATATTATAATAATAAAAAGGTCAAGCAAGAGGAAGAGGTCACCATTATAAACATATAATGCACTTCACAAAGTCTTAGAATAAATGAAGCAAAAAATGACAAAATGAAAAGGAAAAACAGACAATTCAGCAGTAACTGTTGGATACTTTGATATCCTTCTTTTGACAAAGGGAAGAAAAAAGGAGAAGAAGATCTATAAGGAAACAGAAGATTGAAACAACATTATAAACTAAATGAACCTAACAGACATCTATAGAGAGGTATTCAGCAAGCAGATTATATTCTTGAATGCACGTGGGACATTCTCCAGGACAGACCATCTGGTATGCCATAAAAGAAGCTTCATTAAACTTAAAAAAACTGAAAGCACATAAAGCATATTCTCTGACTATAATGGGATGAAATTAGAAATGAGTAACAACAGAAGAAAACTCCAAAAATTCACAAACACTTGGAAAATAACACACTCTTAAATAACTAACGGGTCAAAGAAAACATCATAAGGAAAATTAGAAAATACTTTAAGATGTGGGGGGCGCCTGGGTGGCTCAGTCGGTTAAACGTCCGACTTCGGCTCAGGTCATGATCTCGTGGTTTGTGAGTTCGAGCCCTGCATCGGGTTCTGTGCTGTCAGCTCGGAGCCTGGAGCCTGCTTCATATTCTGTGTCTCCGCCCACCCACCCCCCGTTGCCCTACTCACACTCGTTCTCTCAAATAAATTTTAAAAACACCATTAACAAATAAATAAATAAATAAATAAATAAATAAAATTACAAACTTACTATGAGGATGAAGTTAAATTGCATGGCATTGCAGTAGAACAAATGAGTTACCTCATTAAATCATTCCCTACAACCTAGGAATAGAAATTTGAAAAGAGATGTCTATGGGGCATCTGAGTGGCTCAGTGGGTTGAGCATCTGACTTTGGCTCAGGTCATGATCTCACGGTTTGTGGATACAAGCCCCGCATCGGGCTCTGTGCTGACAGCTCAGAGCCTGGAGCCTGCTTCGGATTCTGTATCTCTCTCTTTCTCTGCCTCTTCCCTACTCACATGCCCTCTCTCTCTCTCTCTCTTCCTCTCTCTGAAAAATAAACATTAAAAAATTTTTAAACAAAGAGAAAGAAACAGAAAAGGAAGATCAAACTAAACCTGAAGCAAGCAGAAAGAAGGACACAGTAAGTGTTAGAACAGAAATAAATAGAAGAGCGTAGAAAAGCAATCGAGGAAATAAATCAATGAAACCAAAATTTGGTCCTCAGAAAGTTCAGTAAAATTGACACATTGTTAGCTAAACTGACTAAGCAGAAAGGAGAAAAGACTTGACTTACTTAAGTCAGAAATAAAAGGAGCAAGATCATTAATGACATTACCAAAATAAGAAAGATTCTAAGTGAATACCATGAACAGCCATATGCGAACAAATTAGATAATTTGAATGAAACAGGCAAATTCTTAGAAATATATAAGCAATGAACACTGACACAAGAAGAAATGGTACATATCAATAAGGCTATACAAATAAAGGATTGAATCAGTAACCAAACGCCAGCAGAGGAAAGTTTAGGAAAGCTCAGGAATAATAGAATGAACATAAAGTTGGAGTAGGCTGAATTTACTGATATGGGGCCCGAGAAGCAAAGACTGTGGACTCAGGGTTGTGGCTCGAGGGGTTGGAAATGGTTTTCACAGTTTGGTGGGTGGGTGGGTGGGTTGGCTGGTTGGCTAAAACATGAAGGTGAGATGTCAGAGCTCTTCTGTTATACTGCAGAGAAAGGGACCAAAAGGTCTGGAGTATGAGAACAGATTTGTCACATAAGACCTGCTCACCTACCTGAGGATGGCCCCGAGGACACCCCTTTCACCGTAACTATAAAAAAAAAAAACAGAGGAAAGCCCCAGAATCCTTGAATAGTTCTTCTCTGCAAGTGAGAAATGACAGTGGGATCTGCTGTTCCTGCACAGAGATCCTTAATTACAAGAGGGATAATGGGATCTTGGATTGGCAGGGGCCAAAGGATGGCCCTGAACTGCCAAAGACAAGATGGGTGTAATCAACATCGTGGACAGTGGAGTCAAATATGGAATCAGAATAGTCTGATTCACAGAGATCTATGGTATTGGCGAGTGGATCCTGGTGTCCCTAGAAGAGAAACAGATGGGTAGTCTACTAAATTCTTACTCGATCTGGATAAGCAGACACGTTCTAGGTCAAATGAACAGAAGTCTAACTTGAATCATCAGAACAAAGAATCATGGCTTCTTAATCAGTTCCCGGAGTTAAGCCAGTTTACAGAACCAGAACCCCTTGAATGAAGGGAAGGTCACATTCCTTTGAGGAAGGAAGGACCCTGGCACACTGCCAAAAATTTATAGAGTTAATCTTTCTCCTAGCCTTCCCCCCTGCCCAAAGGTGCCTACAGCCTTTTATCAGGGCGACTGTGCACTGAGGGCAGGGAAATAAGGCTCTGGGGATATTACTGGGCACTGGTTCTGAATGACATTGATTCCAAGAGACGCAAAATGTCACTGTAATTCACCAGTCAGAGTAGGCTTATGGAAGTCAGGTGATCAATGGAGTTTTCACTCAGGTACAGCTAACGGTGGGTGCGGTGCCTCTCTGAACCCATCCTGGGGTTGTTTCACCCAGTTCTGGAAGGTAAAGCCAGAAATCCCCACCCCATCCCTGACTGATTTATTTGGTCTGTACAGAAAAGAGACAGATCTTAGAAAATGGCAGCAGATTACTGTAAACTTTAGCACATGGTGACTAATCACACCTGCTCTTAGCAATGTGGCTTCATTGCTGGAGCAAATCAACATATCCCCTGGTCCCTGGCATGCAGCCACTGATCTCACAAATGCTTTTTTTCCCCACGTCTGTCACTAAGAATCACCCAAAGTGGCTTCCTTTCAGCAGCATACATTCACTGTCCTTCGCTGATAGGTTCAGGGATATATCGACTCTCTGGCCTTATGTCCTGATGTAGTTTTCAGAGATGGTAATCACCTTTCCCTCCTACAAGAGAACACATTGGTTCATTACCTTGATGTTCATGTGCTGATTTGACCCAGTGAGCAGAATTAGCAACTACTTTCAACTTACTTGTAAGATATTCGTGTGTCAGAGGGTAGGAAACAAATCCAACAGAAAGTCAGGAAGTTGCTACCTTGGTGAAACATCTAGAGGCCCAACGGTGTAGGGCACGTTGAGTTATCCTTTCTAAGGTGAAGGATGAGTTGTTACATCTGGCCTCTCCCACAACCAAAAAGGAAGCACAGTGCCTACCTGGGGCTCTGGGTTTTGAAGGCAACATGTTCTTCATTTGAGGATCTACTCCATCCTGTTTCCCAAATGACCCAAAAAGCTGATACTTTTGAGAGGGGCCCAGAATAAGAGAAGGCTCTGCGACAGGTCTAGGCGTCTGTGCAAGTGGGTATGCCTGCTGGGCCATATGATCCAGCAGGCTGAATGGTGCTTCAAGTAGCAATGGCAAAAATAGGGTTGCTGCTTGGAGGTGAATCATGGCATGGGACCTTAGGATTTTGAAGAAAAGCCCTGCCACCCTCCGTGGCTAACTATTATCCTCTTTAGACACAGCTTGTGGCCTGCTGCTGGGCCTTGGTAAAGACCGAACGCTAATCACAGGCCACTAAGTTACCATGCAACCTGAAATGCCCATCATGAGCTGGGTGTTGTCTGATCCCCAAGCCATAAAGCTGCGTGTGCATGGCAGCACAGTCCATCATCAAATAGAAGCGGTGTGAGTAAGCTAAATGAAGATGTGGCCCAATGGCCACGGTCCCCATTCCCACTACACGACCTTCTCTAGAGAGTACCTATAGCCTTATTGGCAGGTGGGGGAGGGCAGATCCCTATGATCAGTTGACTAAGAAAGAGAAAACTCTGGCATGGGTTACAGATAGTTTTCCATGATATACAGGCACCATTCAAAAGTAGACATCTGGAGCACCACTTTCCGGGACATCCCTGAAAAATGGTGGCAAAGGTAAGTCCTCCCAGTGGTCAGAACTCCAGGCAATGTATCAGGTTGTTCATTTTTCTTGGAAGGAGAAATGGCCACAGGTAGGAGTCTATACGGAATCACAAGCTGTGACCAATGGTTCGGCTGGATGGCTAGGGACTTGGAAGGAAACATGATTAGAAATTTGGTGATAAGGATGTCTGAGGAAGAGGTATGTAGATAGACTTTTCTAAATGGGTAAATAAGTAGATAAGTAAGTAAATAAATACATGCATGCATAAACTGTATCTAACGTGACTCCTCACCAAGAAGCGGCTTTGGCAAAAGGATTTTGATAACCGGGTGGATAACGTGATCTGTTCCATGGATACCAGTTACTCTCTTTCTTCAGCTACTTTCCTTATTGCCCAATGGACTCATTAGCAAAGTGGCCGTAGTGACAGAAATGGAGGTAACGCATGTGCTCAGCAAAAGGGACTTCTATTCACCAAGGCCAACATGGCTCCCGTCATTGCTGGGTGCCCAATCTGCCAGTAGCAGAGACCAAACCTGACTCCCTGATACGGCATCTTTCCCTGGGGTGATTCATTCAGCAGGTTGATTACACTGGACCACTTCCATCGTGGAAGGGGAAGCATTTTGCTCACTGTAATAGACACTTAACTATGGGATATACACGTGCCTTCACACAATGCTTCTGTCAAACCCACCATCTGTGGACTTACAGGAGGCCTTACCCACCATCACGCCATTCTGCACAGCATTGCTTCTGATCAAGGAACTCATTTCACAGCAAATGAAGTGCAACGATGGGCTCATGCTCATGGAATTTACTGATCTTTCCAAACTACTCTTTGTCCTGAAGCTGCTGGCTTGACATAATGGAGGATTCGCCTTTTGAAGACTCAGTTATGACACTAGTTAGGTGGTAATCTTTTGCAGGGCTGAGGCAAGGTTCTCAGGAGTCTGTATATGCCCCAAATCCACATCTAATACAGGGTGCTGTTTCTCTCGTAGCCAAGATCCATGGGTCCAGGAATCAAGAGGCGGAAATGGACGCGGGGGCACTCACACTTACCCCTACTTATATGCTAGCAAAAGTTTTATTTCCTGTTCCCCTGAGCTAGAGGTCTTAGTTCCAAAGGAAGGAATGCTTCCACCAGGAAATACAACAGTGGTTCCATTGACCAGGAAGTTAAGACTACCCCTTGGTCACTTTGAGATCCTCGTGCCTCTGAATCAACAGGTAGGGACGGAGTTACTCTCCTGGCTGGGGTGACTGATCCTGTCTCCCCAGGAGAAATGATTTAAATGATCGACCATGGATATGAAGGAGAACATAAAGGAAGCAAGACCATGAGGGGAGCAAGGGATGGAAAAAAGATGGTAAGATCAATGGACTGAGGGTCCCAGGGGGTCAAGGTGCTGGCCCCCAGGCTTTGCTCCCACCCATGATTTCACTGTTGCCATCATTCATACAGTAGATTCCCCTTATTTCCATTCTAAAGAGAAAGATATAGATGAGTATTCAAATAAATAAAGAAGATGATGTCACACAGTGATGAATGCAACCAAGTAAATAAAGCAGGGTAAGGGCATAGATAGTCATGGCAGGGAGGTGGGGCTATTTCAAACTTGCTGGTCGTGGAAAACCATTCTGGGCCCCATATCTCCCCTCTGTAGTAAGCCCCGATCCCACATCTGCGTCTTATCAACCACTCCTGCCAGATACCTTTGCCTCCCGTTCACTGGGAAGTATTACGTAGCAATAAACCCCTTTACTTTTCCCTCGTCTGCCTGCGAATGTTTTCTCTCTCTAGTCTGCCCACATTTCCTCCAGGCTCCATGAATGGGAGACCTCTCTCCCCATAGAGCACAACCTCACTGATCTTGTCCCTTACCTATCATATTTGATCTTCTCCTGACCATCCAGGTTCCTTCCCTCTTGCCTTCAAACAACAACAGATCTTCCCACGTAGGAAAGAATGTTCTCTTGAACTCTGGTGCTTTGCTTGGGAATACCCAAAATGAGACCTCAACCCTGAGTCTCCTCTCCAATGAAATACCAACAGTCCGTAGTATGGACTGGTTGCCTCCACCCAAAATTCATATGTTGAAATCCTAATCCCCAATGTGCTGGCAGTTGGAGACAGGCCTTTGGGAGGTAACTAGGGTTAGATCAGGCCATGAGGCTTGGGCCTTCATGGTGGGATTAGTGGAAGAGACACAATCTCTCTCTGCCCTGTGCCAACACAGCAAGAAAGCAGCTGCCTACAAGCCAGGAAGTGGGCTCTCACCAGGAACCAGATCTACCTGCACCTTGATCTGGAACCTTCCAGCCTCCAGAACTATGAGAAATAGAGTTGTTTAAGCCCCCCAGTCTAGGATGTTTTTGTTAAAGTGGCCCACCCTGACCAAGACAGTCCATGAACCTCTCCCCTCCTCCACAACTAGCTTTTCCCTGCCTCTCCTGTTCTTCCTTCTGTTACTGGTCTGTATACCTCAGTGCATTTTCTCTTCTGCCTTTCCTTCTCCTGCAACTGTCTAGTTCCAGGACTTACTGCGTTTCCCATCACAACATCTCTCAAATCTGTTCTCCCAATTCTAGCCTTACTGGCACCATCTTGGTCCAGGTCCTTATCATCCTCGGAATAAAAATCTCTCACAGCCTCCTAACTGGCCCCCGGCCCCAGACTCCACTTCCTCTGTGGCATCCTGCATAAAGTAATCTTCCTAAGCACTTATATGGATCCTTTCCTGCTCAAAACTGTTTGTGCCTCACCCGTGAAAGGGACAAGTCTTTGCAAACATGCCCTCAACCTATCTTCTTAGATGTGTTTCCCATCACACCCCCCCCCCAAGAACCCTTCTGTTACTGTCTGGCCTGCCCTCCACCCACCCCCACACACTTCCTGCATGCCGACTGCTGTCTGCCTTGTGACATCGGACCCCGTCTCTGGGCCCGTGACTATCCAAGCCCGTAGGTACCGCCTCCTGCCTCATACTGACTTTCAAACTTGCAGGATCTGAGTGCAACACTTCCTTTGTGTGCAGGGTCTGAGCACGTGACGTCAACCTTTTAGAGCAGAGCACCCTTGCATCCTTCTCTGTAATATCAGGAATGGGGCTAGGTGATTGCTTGCTCCCAAGAGGGATCCTGTAATTGCCCCAAATCAAACAGGGATAAGTAAGCCAAAACCATTTTACTCCTAGCACCCCTTGCCTTGCGTCCACTAGCTGTGTTTTTAACTATAATTAAGACACGGCGTTAGATGAGTTTCAGGTATACAGCATAATGATTCAACAATCCCATATGTTGTGCAGTGCTCCTCAGGATAAGTGCCCCGAACATCTGTCACCAAACAACCATATTACGATCCAACTGACCCCTATTCCTTACGCTATTCGCCTGCATAACCTCTTCAGTTCACAACCGGAAGTCTGTAGCTCTAAGCCCCTTTACAACTGCTTCACCCATCCCCCCCAACTCCCCACACAGACTTGTTTTTCATTCTAGAAGGGGGAGACAGTCGTTCAACAAAATGAGTAAATAGAATGCACAGAATGTTGGCTGGTAGGTGCTAGGGAAGCAGGGAGGCAATGCAGGGGTGGGGGGTGGGGGAGAAGGTGCTGCAGTCTTTTAAAGAGAAGTGGGGTGAAGGTGACAAGGGTGTAGACGGGGAGGAAGACGGGGAGTGGGTGGCTCTGCAGGCATGGGGATCACACCAGGGCAGGCAGGTGACGCAGGAGCGAAGGGGAGAGCACTCCAGGACTGCTCGTGAACAGCCAGGAGGTCCGTGTGACAGGTGGGAAAGGAGGGATGGTTGGAGACCTCTGCAGACACCCCTGGGAAGGGCAGCCATCAGGGCCTGAGTGAGAGGGGACACACTGGAGGTCTTGGAGCCAAGGAGTGGGGGACATGCCCTGCAGAGAGTGAGCTGTGGGCGGGCATGAGCGGGAGGCTGGCAGGAGGCTTGGCAATGACCACAGACAAGCTGATGGTTGGCAATGACCACAGACAAGCTGATGGTGGCTGACATCATCATGGGAGCAGCGGAGGTGGTAAGAAGTGATGGGATTCGGGGTCTGGCTGGAAGGCAGGCCAGCGTCTTTGTTGATGCATGTGGACCACGAGAGAAAGAGAGGGATGAAGGGCAACTCAAAGTTTTAGCTGAATAAACGGAGACACGGAGCCATGCTTCACCAAAATAAGAAACTCTGCTGGAGAAACATGTATGGGAGGAGATAAGAAGCTCAGGTTTAAATGACAGGAGATACCTCGCAGGCTTCCAAGTGGAAATGTTGTATAAGAAGTCAGGTAGATGAGGGGCGCCTGGGGGGCTCAGCCAGTGAAGCGTCCGACTTCTGCTCAGGTCATGATCTCACGGTTTGTGAGTTCGAGCCCCGCGTCGGGCTCTGTGCTGACAGCTCAGAGCCTGGAGCCTGCTTCAGATTCTGTGTCTCCCCCCTCTCTGCACCACCCCCCCCCATGCTCATGCTCTGTCTCTCTCTGTCTCTCAATAATAAATAAACATTCAAAAAATTTAAAAAAGAAAAAGACTGCAGTCTTCAGATTGCCTGCTATTTGCATGACTGTGAGCAAATTATTCCTTCTCTCAGAGCCTCTGCACAAATGCAACAAGGAGGGAGTGAACCAGATGCACTTTAACTCCCCCTCTCTGTCAGAAACAAAAATCCTAACCGTTCCTGAGAACTGTTTTGGTTTTTGGCTATATGGCTCCCCCAAGTGGTCAATGGGGTGAACGCAGCTCGCAGGTCAGGTCGCGATTACTGAGCCTACGCATGTACTGATCATTCACCTACGGGTCGGACAGCGTGGATACCATTTTAGATGCATTATCTCATTAAATCCTCACCAGAACATTACGAGGCAATTACTGTGTTTATCCCCATGTCACAGAGGAGGAAA
The DNA here is from genome assembly GCF_023721935.1 of Panthera uncia. Taxonomy (NCBI): domain Eukaryota; kingdom Metazoa; phylum Chordata; class Mammalia; order Carnivora; family Felidae; genus Panthera; species Panthera uncia. Next base: position 52,733,651 of record NC_064814.1, read on the forward strand.
CTGGGACACCGGGTTCAAGACTGCAGCAGAAAGTGTCGATGCAGGGTTCACACCCGGGCAGTCTTAAGTGTGCAGTCTAACTCCCGACCATTGTACCCATGGGGATACGTCACTGTCCAGGGGTAAGAATGGATGAACAGCCAAGACCGGAAGAGCTTTCTCAGTGTTGGCACGTCACTGGGAGAGGTTATGAATGTCCGTCCACCTGCATGTGGAAAAAGTTGAAGAACCCGCCCACCCCGGCTCCCCACCTCAGGTCAGAAAGGATTTCAGCAGCCGGCGGAGGCCCCTGTGGAACCCAGAGCCTCGCCCTCACGTTATCAGCCACCTAACACAGGCCTCTTGTATCCAGCAGAACTGGAAAGAGTATTAGAAAGTGCATTGAAATTACCTTACTCTGGTTTGCTTGCTTCTGGGTGGTTCCGGAACATGCTTTTGATTTGAGGTTCAATTAAGTGACTGAGATCGAGCAACCAGAAAGTGGCTGGGCCTGGGGAAACCCAGGTCTTCTGGACCCACATCCCATTCTTTGTCTTCTCTCACATACAGTTGTTTAAAGATCGGTTTCTTTATTTTAGTAAAATTAACTCCTGTGGATGCACACTTCTCTGAGTTTTGACAAGGCACAGTCGTGCCTTCCAAATTTCAACTCCTTTCCCCGATGCACCTGCTCTCCAGAGTCCACAGGGAGCTAGCTGCCTCTCATGTTGTCTGGAGTCTTGGCTGTCGTCGGAGGGAGAGGGGATGAGCTGGAGAATGAGCCCTGCACCTTGGCCAGTAGCCTTCCAGGTGGTTGCGATATTTTGAAAAGAACAACCAATTTGCTCGTTAGCTGGGCTTAGGGTATAAGGAGGCGAGATGGTGCCCCCCGCCCCCGGCCCCAAAGCAGGTAGCGTATTGATCCTGGCAGGGCCCCCAAGGACGGGCTCAGACGCTGGCCCTGCAGGTTGCGTGGGGCTGTGGCAGCTCTGGGGCCTTCAGGACGGGGTGCCAGGTGAATTTCACTCTACACCCCCGGCCTCTAGGCCACAGATTTCTCTTCCCGTTGTAAGAGGAGCACTGGGTTTCCGTGTGGACATTCTCCACCTCGAAGGTCCCGCCCCTTGGACTTTGACTTGCCCATGACGTGCACAGCATGCTTTTGCTAACTCGGGGACGCTCGTTCCTGTGCTCCGTTCAGCCAAGCATTGGGTGAACCCCACTGCCACCTGCTTCCTCATCTCAGTGTCTCCCCGCCCACAGTCCTGGGAAAGAACAAATGATGGGTCCGCTCATCGTTTTATACCAGGCCCTGTTGCGGGCTAGCCTAGGGTTGTGTTGATCTTGCCCCATCCAAGAAACCGTAACTCAGTGGGAGATGGTGGAAGGCGGGGCCGTGGTCACCTCTGCTGCTGTCTGAACGCAGGGCACCCGGACTGCTAGTCTAGCCTAAGCAGAACCGCCAAGGCGCTCCCCCTACTCCTTCTGTGTTCCTGTTCTCTCGTATCTTTTTTCAAATTTGTTGTGAAATATTTTACACAGACAAGCACATATAAAAGATACATGTGCGGTTGAAAGAACAGAGCAAACGCCAACGACCCCACCATAACCCGGCTTGAGGAACTGATCGTTCATATCATCTGAGAGGTATTGGCCCGTCTCTGACGGTGTCTCCCAACCTCTTCGCCCAGAGAAAATCAGTATCCTGTGTTTTGAATCGATCATTCTTTTGGTTTGCCTAAGAGGTCTCCCGCCTCTGGATATATTCTTAAAATAGGGTTTCCTCCGTTTTGTCTGGTTTTGAGCTTTATATAAATGGATTCACAGCTGATATGACCTTCTGTGATCTGCTTCATAGAGTTAAAGTTACACTTTATCAACATCCTCACTTTCAAGTCTTTATAATAACTCTTTTATCATACACAGATGTATGGTAAAAGATTACACACAGCTGTAGCAATCTGTATCTATGGATGCCTAGTTATACGTCGGCTACTGGTGGGCATTTGAGTGTTTCTGGGTTCTGTAACTACAGGCAATATAGACATTCTTACATGTTTTTCCTGCTGCACGCTGGAATGCTTCTCTGGAATGCAAGCTTAGGGGGGCACGGCTAGATTGCAAGTTAACATCACACTCGAATGATTAGATTATGGCGATTCCCCCCCCCCCCATATTTACATCAATTTGTACTCCCAAAAATAGTGTATGCGAATTCTCAGAGGACTTCATACCCACCAACGCTTGGTTTTGTCCCTCTTTTTCAAAGCTTCTAAGCCTACTGAGTGTGAAAACGTTGTCTCACTGTGGGTTTAATCTACCATGCCCCAACACCAAGAAGGTCAAGCTTCTTTTCGTATGTTGACAGTCTCCTGTTAAAACACCTGCTGATGTCTTTCCCCATTTTTTTATCGGGTCGGTTGTATTTTTCTGATTGAGTCATGGGACTTTTTTATACACTGTGGATGCCCCGAGTCATGAAGATACTATCTTTCATGGTTTTCGAAAGCCTTAAAATTCTACAGTCTGTTGATATTCTAGATCCATCTAGAACTGATGTTTGTGTACAAATGTAAAATTAGGGCTCTCATTTCACTTTTTCTTTTTCATCTTAAAGACCTATTGCCCTAGAGCCACAATGTCACCGCTCTCCCCAGGGATTGCCCACACTGTGAAAGTCAAGTTTTAGGTATATGCATGAGTGGGGTCTCTAGTCAGTTCGTCAAGAAATGATATGCAGAATGACCCCCTCTTACTCTATTCTCTGGAAGATGTGGCACGGTTTTGAATTCTCTGTTCCATAAATGTTTGGGGAAACCACCGCTAAAACCAGGCATCCAGTATGGTGTGGTTTTAAGGATTTTCAAACTGTGTTTCACTGACTTTAATGGATACACCACAAATCATGACTGGTCTAGGTACAGCCAAAGCTTCCTACTCAGTCCTAATGTAATTTCCACCTTTTCCTTCTTTATACGGTAATCTTGCCAAGGACTTACCCCTTCATTGCCCTTTTCGAAGACATAAATTTTGTCTTTCCTGATCCTCTCTACCACATTCTGTCTTTGGGTCCTCGCACATTCGTTTCTGCTCCTAATTCTGTTTTCCTTGGATTTACTCTGCGTTAAGCAAACAAAAGTCAGCATAAATATAAAAGATCTGAACAATAAAGTAAGCAATCTTGATCTGATACATCTAGAGAATTCCACATTCGATACAGAAAATAGATGTATACTATATATATATGTATATATATGTATATATATACATATATATATATGTGTGTGTGTGTATATATATACATATATATATGTGTGTGTATATATGTATATATATACACATAGAGGGAGAGGGAGAGAGAGGGAGAGAAAAGTGTGACATTAAAATGCAAACCACTTACTGGCTCTAAAAAAATATCCAATTTCAAATAAATGCCACATATGTCACCATCTCTAACTGCAGTGTCAATGAATTACAAGTTAATAACGAAAAGATATTTGGAAATTTTTAAAATATGATGTAAAAGAACTCTTTGAGCAAAATAAGAAATCATCATGAAAATTGTAAAGAAAACCTAAAACAGAGTAATAATGAAACCTCTCTGTACTAAAATGTATGGGAGTCATCAGCGGTGGTTCTTAGAGGGAAGTGCATAGCCTAACATGCTTACATTAAAAAGAATAAAGTCTCAAAATTCTTGAGTCTGACATCCATGTGGAAAAGTGAGAGAAATAACATTATAAACCTAGAAGTACAAGGTAAGAGGTAACCAAAATAAGAGCAGAAACAAATAGCAAAGAAAGCCAAAAAGCGATTTTCAAAATAATTAACTCAGTGGGGCACCTGGTGGCTCAGTCGGTTAAGCGTCTGGCTTCAGCTCAGGTCATGATCTCGCGGTTTGTGAGTTTGAGCCCCGCATCGGGCTCTGTGCTGACGGCTCGGAGCCTGGAGCCTGCTAGGGATTCTGTGTCTCCCTCTCTCTCTGCCCCTTCCCTGCTCATGCTCTGTCTCTCTCTCTCAAAAATAAATAAACATTAAAAAATTTTTTTAAACAAAACAAAATAATTAACTCAGCAGACAAACCTCTGGAAAGACTTATCAAAAAAAAAAAAAAAAAGACGAGAAGAGCATCATGAAGGCAAAGAGGGAGTCAATAAAGCAGAGGTTAAAAAGGGAAAGGACAGTGTTAGTAATCAGACACCAACCAATGTAGCAATATAGATAACATAGGAAAATCAACTTCCAGGAAATGACACAAAAAAGAATTCTTCCAAGTATATAAATCATCCTCTAAAGAAACTGACACCGTGATTAAAAATCTTCTCACAAAGAAAACATCAAGCCAAGACAGGTTTACCGGCAAAGTTCTGAAAAGCTTTCAAGGAATAAAAATTGGGGCGATCTCTTCCAGACAAGAGAAAAGAAACTCCAATTCATTCTATAAGGCAAATGTAACCTGATATAAAAAAAAAAAAGAAAAAGAAAAAATAAGTCTTACAAGAAAGGAAAATTATAGGATCATATCACTCAGGATTATGGATCTGAGAATCTTAAACACCACCAAGCTGTGTTTATCCTAGTAACTAATGAATGGATTACAGGATGGCTGAATATTAGGGAAACGTAAGCACAATCCCCACGTGAAAAAATTAATGAGGAGGATTGCTAAGCGTGTCTACTGCAACATCCTCTCAGAGACAGAAGCCATGGGTACTTTCTTAGTGATAGTACCTGCCTGCTTCTGTCTACACAGTGCCTAAACTTTGGATACTCACCATTGGCTGTGCGGTCAACTGAATCTATATTGGCTTCTCTGTTTTTAGCAGAAATATGCCACAGATATATAAACCCAATTTTTCGCATGGCTCTGGGAAAACATCATCAAGGCTCGAGAGAATGAAATGCTGTGTTCCACAAGTGTGAAAAAACTGGGATTGAAAGGCTTTTTTAACAGAAGAGTACAGACACTGTAGGACAGGTACGAGGACTCTTCTCACTGGGCCATAAGGATGACTAGACTGACTTCAGATAACTCACAACCAAGGAAGGAAAGAGATAACCATAACTGAACATGATTAATGCTACACAGAGATATCGAGAGAGAGAGAGAGAGAGAGAGAGAGAGAGAGAGAGAGAGAGAAGTGAAGCTCAGAGGACAGAATTGGGAAGGCTTCTGAGAGGGTGTATGATTTAATTCAGGTCTTTAATTCAGAGTAGGTAGGTGCTTTCAAAAGCAGGAAAAAAAAGAGTTCTGGACAGAAGGAACCAGCTTAGACAACAAGAAAGTACTGAAAAGCACAGGAGGTTTGGTGAACCATGAAAGTTTGTGAATGGCACAACAGATCTCTAAGGCAATCTGTCACCCAAGCCAGAAAACAACGTTCGTCCAGGCCCCCTCCCCTACCTCCTCCTTTACCGCACACATCTGATGAGGAGCCCATGGAGCTAATTCCACCCCCTACATTATCTCTTAAATCCTCTCCACCTCCAATTCCACTATTTTACCTTCCCCAACTTTTGCCTAGAATATTGTTCCTTAATTGGCCTTCAAACCTCCCCAGTTCCAGCCTACATAGTCACTGAAATGATTTTCCAAAAGCACAGTCTGGGAGATGGAGACAGAAGCCGAAGCAGGCTCCAAGCTCTGAGCTGTCAGCACAGAGCCTGACGTGGGGCTCGAACTCATGAACCGTGAGATCACGACCTTGCCTAAAATCCCCTATGGTTCTCCAGCATGTAAGAGAAAAAGTTCATCCTTGGCATGTGCAATTTCATGTACGATTATGACCCTGCCCATCTTTTCACACTGGTGCCCTTCTCCTGACTTTTCCAGACTCCTCACTGGCTCTGAGATAGTGGGCAGATTACTAGCCACAGTGAGTCCGTTTCTTAATCTTTAACACGGAGATAATAGTTTCTACCCACGTGTTGAGGATTAAATAAAGCTATACATGGAAACACACATAAGCCCGGCCTTCATCCTGCATATCCCCAGGACTTATTCAAGAATTTTAAACAGAAGAATGACACAATTCAATCAGCACTTTACAAAGGCTGGGGCACCTGGGGGGCCTAGTCAGTTAAGCATCCGACTTCGGCTCAGGTCATGATCTCGCAGTTCATGAGTTCGAGCCATGTGTCGTGATCTGTGCTGACAGCTCAGAGCCCGGAGCCAGCTTCAGATTCTGTGTCTCCCTCTCTCTGCCCCTCCCTGGCTCTCGCTCTCTCTCAAATATAAATAAACATTTAAAAAAGAAAAGGAAAAAAAAAGAGAGGTGAAGGGCAGTCATGGGGATAGATTGAAGGGGAACAAGCCCAGAGGTGAGGAAGACCGACTAGGAGGCAGAAACCCACAGTGAGAAATGAATGTGTCACACTGTCAATCAGAGTAGAGAGAAACAAAAGAAACTGGAGAAAATTACGGGATCCAGCCAAAAGCACCTGGCTCCTACCCAGAAGAAGAAGGTGAAGAGAAAGAGGTACCCAGAAGACAAGTCTCACAGAAAGGCCTTGACATATTCAGGAACAGAAGCTGATTCTAGCCAGTGCTTATGCTTTCTCTGCCCTCGGTTGAAACAACTCTCCACGCTTTGGACTTGGGTTGACCTTACAGAAACGGGCAGATGTGTTGGGACCCGGTCTTGCAAACAAAGAACTGAAGCTGCGAAATACCACCTGGGATCAAAAGCGAGCAGGAAGCGTGATGCTTCTAACCACACGCTGAAGGCATTTTTTCCAAAGAAATAAAAAATGTTCTCATCCATGGCTCCACAGACTGGAATCAATGTAGAGTTCATAAGATAGGAAGGAATCATGTGCATGTAACAAATCCTGGCTTAAAACATGTTTTTAGCCATCTTATGCACACACCTTCTTATCTGTTACGTTGTGGAATAGGAAACACATGGTTTCTCCAGAAGACTCTCAACAAAGCATCAAGAGACAGAGATGGTCTGCCTCTGCCCAGACACTGCCTTACAAAAGCTACCAAGTTCTTGAAGACTGGTACCCGGCGTGTGGGACTATCTACCTCACAGACTTGCATTCGCATTGAATCTGTGCAGAAAAGCTAGGAAAAACCAGAAGTCCTGTTTTCCAGTGCTTCAGCAAATCAAAGGCTGATAGAAATCTGATTCCTTATACATTATCCTTACTCATTTGTGACTTCACACTATGCTCTACAGATAATTTCAGATGGCAGAGTCACATTTTACATCTAAGAAGTAGAATACACTTTGGCAGATCCTCAGGAAAAGAACAAAACAAAAATAAAAACGCTAACGCAGACGTTGCGTTACCTTGTAATGATTTCAAGGTTTGAGATGAGAATTCTTGGATATTCGTTTATCGGAAAGATTTCCTGGATACTCGTTTATCTGAAAGAAATACATCAATTTAGTCCGTAGCAAATTCCCAGAAGGTACATGGAGGCTGGTGGTTCAGACTAACGGTATTCCTTACGCGCGCACTCTCACACCAGCTTTCCATCACATGCGCGTGTCTTAAGAGTGTACCCTAAGAAGTGAGTCGCTCGTGCTATTGGATTTTCCCTCGGCCGACTTCATGAGGTATTTTAAGGAGTTGACAAGTTCAAGATCAACAGTTCTTAGGTTCTCCATCCCTCACACCCCGAGTAATAGGTACAGATGCCATGCATGTGACTGGTGCATCCAGCCCTGGTCGAGAGCTGGAGACCGAAGTCACCTCTGGACCTCCGAGACAAGGCGGCCAGTGTTCCAGGACGCTTCCAAGCCCTTCTGGGTCCCGTTTCTATCCTCCTGCAGCTAAGACGCATGGAGGGAACCAGTAAGCGAAAAGGCACTTTAATACTAACTAAAAGCCATCACAATTTCCTCTCCTGCCAAGTCCCCATTACCAGCGACTGCCACACGATGTCATCATGCTGATAGGGATATGAAGGCCTCTGTCCTGAATCCCGGGGGTGCTACACCTGACGCTGCCTTTGTATTGGCCACTAAGCCCCACTGGGCACCCCCCTCCAGAACCTCTGAGGTCAACTCATCCCCAAGACAAAGAAGCTGGCCTTGGTCAAGTTTATGAACAGAGTTACCCCAGCCGGAGTTCCCTCTCCCTCTCAACTCCGGCCTGCTTCTTGGGTGACAGTTTTTTGTTTTCTTAATTAAGGTAGCATTTCCTACAGTACATGTCACAGACGTGGATTTGAATCTCAGCTCCCCTCCCTGCTGCTACCGGAGCCACAAGTTTACTTCTCTCAGCCTTGTTTTTGCTTTCGTTTTCCTCTCTTCTATCTAAGACGAGACACTACAAACTGACTTTGGAAGGCTACAGTCAGGATCAAAGGAGATGAACACATACAGGAGAGGCAGGTTGCTCACAGTCTATTTCCCATGACATTGTCTTGCACGGCTAGGGTCTGGAAGCTCCGCGGGGTATCCTTTCCCCTGGCAGCAAAGGCGTAGCTGGGGAGGCTATCTACGGCCATTGCCTGGAGAACGTTTGATACTCACCTACCACAGCTGGTTCCAGAACGATACCTCCTGCAGCTCAGATCAGGTTAGGAAACAGGCACAGGGGAAGAGTGAGGCGCTGAATCTGCATATGATCAATGAGTCAGGATTTGGCCAATAGCCGAGAGGTGCTAATGTAACAGATACATTCAGCGCTGGAGCTTTGAAGTTCTTCCCTCCCCCACTTTCCAGGCTCCCACGGCTTTCTGCTCAGCAACATCTATCCTCCCGCCCATAAACCTCTCAGGTCTGACCTCCACAGGCCTTTGGCCCACAAACCTCCTCCCCACCCTTCTCTCTAAAGTAGCGGTGACCGCAATCTGAGCTGGTATCCGGTGCTCACCCAGCAGCGACGGCACCAGTGTGAGGCAGGCTGGGTTCTTACGATCTGTGTACCTCCACCGTGACACAGGTTGAAGAACGGTACCCTTTTCCTTTAGCATCGAGAAAGCCAGGGCAGGTGAGGGCAACCAACAAAGGAGCAAACTGGAAAAAGAGACTGCATCACACCCACTCAACAGGTGCTTCACGAATACCTCTGTGGTTTCAAGAAGAGTGAGCAGAGAGAGAGAGAGGGAGGGAGAGAGAGAGAGAGCAACCACAAGAAGGGAGGAGGGGAAAAAAAAAAAGGAGCCATAAACACTTCCAGAAGAAGGGAGTTTGTCCCAATGTGAAATGCACAGATAATTTAATGGAATTTACTTGATCTTTCCCCTCTCAGGGTCTGACTTCAGAAAATCAAATTACAAAGTCATCATCACAGCCTAGATTTATTACAACTGACCTGCAGGCAAAGGGTAGAACTATTACATAAACACTTCGATTCCATGTATATATCTTAAATAGAGGAGGAATTCAAACAAGAATACAGGATAAAATATTCCAAAGCTCCAAGAAGCAATTATGTTACTGAGCTCCATTTTTACAGACAAATAAGGCAATATCCCTGCACATTAGCTTTTTGATAATTTTTATACATTTTTTTCTATGGTACAAGAGAAAAATAACCAGAGCTCACAATGTACAGTCCTTACACTATTTTCACAGTTTGTGAACACTATACACCCTTTTGTTTTAATAAAGATACATTGTAATAAACTCCTTGCCCTTAAGTTTATAGTTTATAATAATCTATGATTAATACACTAAAATTGCCTTTTTATGTGGTTGTCCACACAACAGAACGGTCAGATTAGCTCCTGGACAGTCAGAATTGCTTTGATCTCCATGTGTCTAATGGCAAAGTGACCCTACGCTGAGCCAGACGGGAAGTTGACAGCAGAGAAACAGATTCCTCTTGAGTCGCCGGGGGCAACGGAGGATGATGGCTTGGTGCGGTCGAAGGAAGACGTGCAACGACGCCTCCGTTCAGAACACTGGGAAGTCTAAGGTTTGGGGAGCCAGGGCGGGGGGAGAAAAACAAGGAGACTGGGCAGGCAGACCAAAGTGAGAAATCATTTCTGAATTCTGAAAATGGACAGGGACGTAACCTTAAACAGCACCGTCTCCCCTCTATCGTTCTATACCGTTTGCGACGGCCACCCTGGGAGGAGACACGTCGACACCTGCCACCGCCTGGTTCCTGGATGGCACTGTGTGCCTCTCGGCCCACGGCCGTTTCCTACCCAGTGTGCCTGAGCCACTCCCAAGGGCTGCTTAACTGTTACACGGAACCCAACGCTCGGTGCCGGGGAGGCCTGAGCGAAGCCTAGGGAAGACCCGGCTAAGGGGTAAGTGAGGCAGCATAGCAAAAGAGAGCAGATTCTAGGGGTGGTTTTGGGCTTTGGGGTTTTGTGGGTTTTTGGTTGTTGTTGTTGTTGTCTTTTTTTTTTTTTTTTTTTTTTGTAGAATTCCAATTCCAAGAAACGACAGTGACCTGTGCCAGAGACTCTCATGGGTGACGAGCTTCTCTAAAGACTGCCATTACAGACCCTCATCTGGTCAAATGTGTCTCTAGAAGATGCTTCCTCATCACCTACCACATCAGTGGGGCCCCACGCTCCTCAGCCTTTTACACGTTAGAGTGCAGGAGGGATTTGGGGCTAAATATCCCGGATGATTAAAAATGGTTTTGATATGGAGGGGTGGGGGGTAAAAGGCAAAATATTGGACTGAGCAAAAGTCAGTTAGCGGCAACAGACCACATGGGCAGGGGGAGGGATCCAGAAACCGAAGATGTGGGCCAGTGCGGGCAGACGACTGAGGTTTGGTCTCGTGCTGCCTATAAGCAATCGCTACGTCATCAGTCAAGGCACATCGCTTCTATAGCTACTTCTCCCTGTGAGTGAGTTATGATGGCTAAAGTATCAGGCTTGGGACCCAGGGGAAATACAGGGTGCTGTAAGTTGTTCCAGATCGGATGCTAGAATTGGAAACACCCGTAAACTTGGCCCTCAGCATGTTTTTCTTCTTTCAGTCCTGGTGGTTTGTGGCAGACGGAACATCAAGTTGGCGGGACACCGAACTTTGAGAAAGAAAATTCTTAGGGGCAGCACCTTCTGTGACAAGTGGCAGACTCCTGAGTCTTCCCGATGAAGAGAAGGACTAGTCAAGGAGAAAAGAACACGTTCTGTCCTGTCTCCGTATTTCAGGGTTCACCTCTTTGAACGCAACACGGTTTTTGGTAAAGAGAAACTCGTTCTAATTTAACGTGATATTTCAAACAGGAAATTTGGCTGAGCACATCGATCCCCGAACATCGACCGTGACGGTGAAGCAACAGAGTATCAAATCAGTAAATCTATTGCACTTGGTGAAGAGAGAAAATTAAAATTCCTCCTTTGTCTCCCAGCTCCAGAAGGCAATGCGTCTCGTTGGCTGTGCAAACCCTTCTCGCTCAAGCCCGAGTCTCTGTGTTCAGACGTCGTACATCCATCACCGTGCGCTCCCAGTTTCTGGAAGTCTGACAAAACACCATTCCAGTAGCTGCGTCTCCAGGTTTTGAGTCTAGAAACGAAGTTAAGATGTGATCTTATCACAGTCAATAAATTGATCGTACGGACTTCCACATGTCACGGACACGTCCGTCACAAAAGAGCAGGGTGAGGTCTCTGACCAGCACGAACACTGTGTGATCAATCGGGTATCACGGGGATGCATGTCTAGGTGACAGGAGCATACAGACAGGATGGAAACGAACACCAATCTCACTGCACGTGGTGTCTGGGCAAGCAATAAAAACACTGTGATACGGGATGAAAATTCTTTATGTCTTGCCTCCTCTCAGCCCTTTTTCCTAGAGTCTGACGCAGCAGCGAGATCAGTCGACGTACATGGGGGAGCTGGGAGTGGCTGGCATTTGATCCAGGATTTTACAAACGTAGCATGCGACCTCTACGGTACGTTCTTCATACATCAAAATAAAGGGATGTTTCTGCAAGAAAAAACAAAAGATGATCAGAGTTCGTAGGGCAGCCCACACTGAGCTTTTCCCAATTTCGATTCAGCATGGGACGGAAGGCTCCCACCACATAATGGCTGTGAAATACGGTCACGCCCGTTCCGAGAGACGGGTTAGTGGGTGTGGGCGAGCCCGATCTGGAAGAGCCATCCTGGCATTGAGGTCAGGAGGCTTCTCTGCACACCGGGGAGGATTTGCTAGGCAGACAGCAGGAGAGCTGTTCCTCAGCCCCAAACACAGCTGGAGACCCTGCCACCGTCTGAGAGCCAGGAAGAGCCACATGAGTATGGGTTGCCATTCCCCGTGGGACACACGCATAAGCTTCAACCTCCCATATCCCCCATGTGCAGAAGGATCTTAGAGAAGAGGCTGTCTCAGTGCTCCAGACCCTGCTCTGAAAGAGGCTCGACAGAATCCCATCCTGTGAACTTCTGCCCCCGTCCCCTCCGAAGCCACCAGCCCCGTATCTGCGTCACAAGCCCACCCCTTCACACGTCATCTCTACCAGTGTTTTTCTTTCACGGCTTCTCTAAGTACGTGGGCTGGATATCTTCGGAGCCCCTGCTGGCACCGACCAGAAGTTTGACCTAACACCCTGGACAGCTAGGCAAGGGGGTCTTTGCTTCAGCTATCACCACATTATTGATTAGGTCACAGCATTTTGTTCACTGCCAGGACCGGAGCCATTCCAGCGCTGCTTAAAACAACCAAGTCCCAGGGATGGGTGAGCTTTTGAAGAAATGGGAATTTGCTGGATGATGTAAATTTGCATTGAGAGAGTTTGATACAGAATAATTTTGAATAATTTTGTAGGGGCAGCTTGGTGGCTCAGTCGGTTGAGCGTCCGACTTCGGCTCAGGTCATGAGCTCATGGTTTGTGGGTTCGAGCCCCGCGTTGGGCTCTGTTGCTGACAGCTCAGAGCCTGGAGCCTGCTTCCGATTCTGTGTCTCCCTCTCTCTGACCCTCCCCCATTCATGCTCTGTCTCTGTCTCAAAAATAAATAAAACATTAAAAAAAATTTTTTAAATTACTTAAAAAAAAATAATAACTTTGTTATACACACACACAGGCCAGGCAGTGGAAGGTGGCTCCTGAAATGAATGTTAAAATTCTGGGGGGTAATTTTTATGACATGTCAAGGCCAAAATTTTCCATGAGAATCTAGCCAAAAATTAGGAGGAAAATGTAACTTCAAATTTTCTCTTTCCAAATACTGGTTTCAAACATTATTAAAAAAAAAAAAAAAAACACTCAATGGTGGGGTGGGGGGTGGCGGTGGGGGTACCTGGGTAGTGGAATTGGTTACGCATCCGACTCCTGATTTTGGCTCAGGTCATGATCTGGCATTTGTGAGTTCGAGCCCGGCGTCAGGCTCCATGCTGACAATGGGGAGCCTGCTTAAGATTCTCACTCTCTCTCTCTGTCTCTCTGTCTCTCTCTCTCCCTCTCTCTCCCTCTGTCTGCCCCTCCCCTGCTTATACTCTCTCTCAAAAATAAACATTAGAAAAAATAAAATTATTAAAAACATAATAATAAAATACTCAATTAGGTCAGGCTATTTGTTGAGAACACAGGAGACCATTACTTGCTTAGAGAATGAGCATGCTAAGAGCATTTGGGCAAGGAAATAACTAAAATTCCCAAGGTCTCATACAAATAACTAAAATTCCCAAGGTCTCATACTTACCAGAAGTTCTTTATACTTTGGCCTTTTGGATTCATCCTTCGTAAGGCTAAAATAACAGAAAAATACCATTATTAAAACGGAAACACAGTTACCCAAGGGCTTTTCTTTTCACAAGTGAAGTATCACAAAAAATCAGTTTTTTTCCTTCAGATACAAAAGGAACAAAGAGAACAACCTGCCAGATGTACGTACACACACACACACACACACACACACACACACACACTGAAACAATTTATAATCTAAGGATTTGTCCTCAGGATATTCAGTGTAGAAGCATTAGTGGAAAACAAGAAACAAGTCAACTACTGATTACAGATTACAGCACAGCTGCGAATACTACGAATAAATGTACGAATGTGTGTATAAAATCGTGTGTATGCACGTGTTTTCTAAATACATACACGAGTATTTATACTGACACCACCTAAGAGAAACCAGAAGTCTTGGAAGTAAACTATATATAAATTTTACCAATTTATCCTTAGATTTATTTTTTTTTTTTTAATTTTTGCGCTCTGTATTTCAATCCTGTGTCCTTTGGTCCAAACGTGGAGAGCACCACCGCCTTACTAAGGACTATATTGATGTAATAAAACACTCTGCCCTGATATTTTTGCCTTGAATCCTACCTTGTCTAATTAATGTGGCCAGAAGTATTTTCATGCTGTTTATATTTACCATATTGGTCTGGGATGATGTATCTTAATCACCCCTCTCCTCCAATCTCAATTAAATTCTTTTTTTTTTTTAACTCGCAAAAGATAATTAATACTGACAACATAGTTCATCTATTTCTTTTTTCTAATTAATTGATTTTTATTTATTTTGAGAAAGAGACAGAGAGCAAGGGAGGGGCTAGATAGGGAATCCCAAGCAGGCTCCGCACCATGAGCATGGAGGCTGACGTGGGCTTTGAACCCATGAACCGTGAGATCATAACCTGAGCTGAAACTAAAAGTCAGGCCTTTAACCGACTGAGCCCCCTCACCTGTTTCCAAACTCAGTGCTGTTTTCTATATTCCATACCTTCTGGGCGGGATGTGGTGCTGTGCTATGGCGACTACACCTACACCGAGTTCCAGTATGAAGGGATTCTCCTGGCAGACAACCCTCAGTGGCCAGCCTCTTCAGGATGACCTTGGCTGAAGAGACCCACCTTAGCCTCCCTGGGGCAGCCTGAGCTCATGACTGCTGCACAGAGGGGCAGGGAAATCAAGACCCTCATGCACGTGAGGCCAACCCTGGAGGGTCATCCCAGTGGTACACCTTGCCTGTGGAGGTCTTTGTTAAGATCGCACTGCAGGCCAACCTCCCTCTGCTCCTCTAGCTTTTGATGGCAAGGTCACTGCCATCTCATCCGCTTCCCACACACTGATCTCTGCCTCAAAAGCCTGGCTTCTGGGACTCCTGGGTGGTCTCAGTTGGTTAAGCATCTGACCTCGGCTCAGGTCACGATCTCACAGTTCGTGGGTTTGAGCCCCACATCAGGCTCTGGAGGACAGTGCAGAGAACTGCTTGGGATTCTCTCTCTCTGTCTCTCTCTACTCCTCCCCAAGTCACGCTTTTTCTCACTTTCAAAATAAATAAACTTAAAAAAAAAAAAGAGAGAGAAAAAAGCCTGCCTTCCAGGGAACCAACCTGCAACACCCTTCTCCTGGGTTCACTCTCCTTCTGGGCCAAGTATATCTTTTCAAGCAATCTATGAATGGTAAACTCTTAACTCTTTCCATTCCTGGAAAAATCTGTATTTCCTCCTTATTTTGAATTATAATGGAGTGCCGACGTATAAAGCTTTAGGACAAGGCTAACAATTCTTTTTCCTCCATGGAAAGAAGGAGCTATGGCTCGTTTCCTGGCAATTACTGTGGCTCATCGCAAGTTCGCTGTCAGTCTAATTGATTACACCTTCCCAGACAGTCTACATTCCTGCTAACTTCTACATTACTGTTCTCCACTCGTCCTTCAGGGCATTTAGACACACACTGAGATACCTTTGTGTATCCCACACGGCACAGAGACTCTGACTCCAAGCTGAGAACATCAACTCTCAAATGCTTCACCACATGATCTCCAATACTGCTTCTCCAACTTCCAGAATTATGTTCTGTCATGTTCGCTACATCTATCTTACCAGTTCCCCTTCTGTTCCCCCTGGTGCTCAACCACTCTTTCACGCAGTTGAATCTGTGTCGTGTTGGGAAATCCCTGTGGCCTATCTGCCAACTTCCCCAACTCTATCCCCAGTTGTTTCCGGCCTAGATTACATCAACTCTGCGGTCTTTTGTATCGACGGCTAAGTTTTTTTCATTTCTGAATCTCTGCATCAGTTTTCATAGCCAACTGTTTATCATTTCTGTTTCACTTCTTTCTCAGCTTTCTAAAATATTTTTTTAAGGCTTATTTATTTTTGAGAGAGAGAGAGTGAGAGAGAGGCAGAGCGCAAGCAGGGGAGGGGCAGAGAGAGAGGGAGACACAGAATCCGAAGTGGGCTCCAGGCTCCAAGCCGTCAGCACAGAGCCCGACGCGGGGCTCAAACTCAGGAACTGCAAGATCATGACCTGAGCCAAAGTCAGACGCTTAACTGACTGAGCCCCTCAGGAGCCCCACTTCTTTCTCAGTTTTCATCGAACTTACACCCTCATTTCCTTGGACAGCCTAAATATACTTGTTTTATTTTGAACTGTATTTTGGACTAGTCCATAAGCTCAGCTTGATTTAAAGTAAATTCATGTTTTGTTTTATTAGTTGATTTTTTTTTTTAGCATCAGACTCCATGTATTTTGGAATTCTGGCTTGCACGGTGTGCACGCTTATGCATGCATTTGTTTCGCAAATCTCAGACTGCCTAGCCGGTACTACAAACCGAAGCAGGAGCTAGAGCTAGATAGAGCCATTTCACCACTACTGCTCCTTTTTGGGTCCACCGCTACAGAACAAGGTCCCCTAACGGCTCTTCGAAGTTCCAGCCCCCTGCTGATATTAGGATTATTATAGATCCAGTCCTCTGGTTACACGAACAGTATCTATGCCCTTGCCATTCTGTGTCCCTGCAGCACACGGTGGCCCAGGCAGTGACTGACATGGGCATGTTTTCACTCCCCAGATACTGATTTCTAGGCAGAGCCCAATTCCTGTGGATCCCTGTCCAGAAAAGAGCACTTGTCAACCTCTGATCGTGCAGGAAGTGATGTCCTGGGCAGAGCAAGGCCAAGGCTTCAGACCTCCAGAGCATTTCCATCACATCGGTCATCCACACAGATGTTTACTTCATAAAGCTGCCACAATCTTAGG
The DNA here is from genome assembly GCF_023721935.1 of Panthera uncia. NCBI lineage: Eukaryota > Metazoa > Chordata > Mammalia > Carnivora > Felidae > Panthera > Panthera uncia. The sequence goes on from NC_064814.1 coordinate 52,750,501, forward strand.
TTTTTGATTTTTCCATGTCAACTACTGTAGCAAAAAGCTGCACCAACGTATAAACTCATGATGCCATCTGAGTAGAAATGTTTAACCAAATTCTTACTAACACTGACGATCTTCTGTTTCAGAATTACTACTGCCATTAGTTTGGTCCCACTTATCACGTGAAACCCAGCTAGTTAAACCCCGCGCATCCAATAAGGTTTAGTCACTTGTCAAATTAACGTCAATGAAATAAAATTTTAAAATTTATCTCCTTGGCCACACTTGGAGTGCTATGGCCACCACAGTAGACAGGGCAGGTTACAAAACTTTCCCATCATTTCAAAAGTTCTGCTGACAGCTTCAGACCCACTTTTCAGTTTACTCATCTCTCTTCAATCACACCTAATCTGTTTATTCCAGCCACTGAATTTTTAATGTATGCTTTTTATCTCTGGACGTTCCCTTTTGTTCTTCATAGATTCGTGTTCCTTGCTTTTATTTCCGAGCTTCTTCATTTTTCTTTAAATGTATGAAAAGACTTTTTCTAATTGTCCTAATATCTGAAGTCGTGGGATCTATCCCTGCTATCAGTTGTTTCTACTAATTCTCGTTCCTTGTGCTTGGGAGTGAGTGTTGGAATTTCTTCTGAACTCACACTGCATTCGACTTTTTCTTGGGGAATTCTGGGGCCCTGGCTTGAAGGATCTGGTCTTGCTTCTGCCAAACAACCAGTCTTTCTGATCAGTAGCCTCTTGGAATCCTTACCTCCCATAATTTATTGAAGTCACTTTTTCTTCGCCTGAAGTACAGTTGACACACACTGTTACGTTAGTTTCAGGCGTAGGACACAGTGATTCAACAAGTCTGTGCGTCAGGCTGTGCTCCCGCTGGTCACCATGCGACGCCATTGCAACGTCACTGACCACGTTCCCCACGCTGTGCCTTTTATCCTCATGACTTACTCATCGCACAACTGGAAGCCTGGCCCTCCTTCCCCCCTCCACCCCTTTCACTCCTCCCCTACCCTCCTCCCCTCTGGCGACCATCAATTCTCAGTTTTCCCAGTTCTGTTTCTGCTGTTTGTTTATTCATTTGTTTAGTTTTTTTGGATCCCACGCATAAGTGAAATCATGGCATCTTTCTCTGATTCCTTTCGTTTAGCATAATATCCTCTAGCTCCATCCATGTTGTAACAAATGACAAGATTTTCTTTTTTTATGGCTGAGTAATATTTCATTACACTCAGGCATGCGCACACCCACCCTACCCCACATCTTTATCTGTTCAACCATGGATGGACACAGGCTGCTTCCTTATCTTGGCTATTATAAAAAAATGCTGTAGTAAACACAGTGGTGCATACATTATTTCTGAATTCATGTTTTCATTTTCTTCGGCTAAATACCCAGTAATAGAACCACTGGATTGTATGATGTTTCTACTTTTAATTTTTTGAAGACCATCTATACTGTTTTCCACATGGCTGCACCAATTTGCATTCCCACCAACACTGCGTGAGGGTTCCTTTCTCTCCACCCCCTTGCCAACACTTGATATTTCTAGTCTTTTTAATTCTAGCCATTCTGACAGGTATGAGGTGATACCTCATCATGGTTTTGATTTGCATTTCCCTGACAGTGAGTGACACTGGACTTCTTTTCATGTGTCTGTTAGCCATCTGGATGTCTTCTTTGGAAACATGTCTATGCAGGTCCTCTGCCCATTTTTTAATGGTATTATTTACAGTTTTTTGGTGTTGAGTTGTACGAGTTCTTTACATATTTTGGATATTAACGCCTTACTGGAGATCTTACCTCCCGTAATTTCTGATTCCACGTAGTTTTAGAACTCTGTGGACTCCATGGCGTTGTTCTAATGCTGCTACATTTTAAAAGATACCAGGAAACGTTTAACCAGTATTTTAGTAGTTTTGGTGCAATTACTGTCCTGGATCGAATGTACCCTAATAATCTAAAGTGGTCTCATCCATCATAACACTCATCAGGTACTGCTCTATGTCTTTCTACACTGGTGTGAACATTAATGTGTGCCTGTGTTTTCAACAAAAGCTTGTCAAGTTTTCTCTCTGAATGCAAAAAACAACAACAAAATCTTACAACATCCCTAGATGGATTTTTTTTCCCCACCCTTCCGAGTTAATTTGGTCTGGTACTTTAATTTAAGGACTCAAGGTTTTCTTCAAATAAAGATAATTTTTATTTTAATTCTCTCTCTACTATAATCAGTTTGGCAGAAAAACAGTTCTAGGGGAGTACTGAGAAATGTGGCCAGGGCCATAAACCAGGTCCAGGTCATAATGGGTTTTGAGGGGCCCCTGGGTGGCTCAGTCAGTTAAGCGTCCAACTCTTGATCTTGGCTCAGATCATGATCTCACGGTTCGTGAGTATGGGCCCCTCATCAGGCTCTGTGCTGACAGCTCGAACCCTACTTGGAATTCTCTCTTTCCCTCCCCCTCTCTCTTCCCCTCCCCAACTCATGCTCTCGCTTGCCCTCTTTCTCTCTCTCTCTCTCTCTCTCTCTCTCTCTCTCTCTCCTTCCCTCAAAATAAATAAACAACAACAACAAAAAGTTTTTTTTAAATAATAATGTGTTTTGAAAGCCATGTTAATTTAGTCTTTATTTTAAGGGCCAGGATAAGCCTCTAGACCAGTACTCTCTAATCTTTTATTCATTACTGCCCTACCTTCCTGTGAAATTTCAATTCCGCCAATCTGCAGACATTCTGTAGCAGCCCTTTGGAGGGGTGCAGACCATTACGCTATCCAAGAGGTTTTCCTCTCCAGAATAAATTTCTGCCCCCTTAGGGGTGATAGCACGCTGTTAAAAATGCATGCTCTAGGCAGTTTTAAACAAAAAGTAACATGATCAGATGTACAGCAATAAAAATACAACTCTGACAAAAAGGAGAATGGTTTGGCACAAAACGGCACCGGATTACGAGGAAACCAATCAGAAACCTGAATGATCCAGGTTAGCGAGGACAGAAAATGCCCAGGAACAGTGGAAGGAAGGATGCACAAATGCAGAGAGCTGATAGGAGCAGGTCATAAAAACAGGTGTACTTCAACTATGGCCCCTGATGATCTGGAATGAGATGGAACCATGGACCTACTCAGGGAAAACAATGGGACACTGATGTCTATAACCATTATCTACAGGGGAGAACTGGCAACGAGAGACACAGAAATTTAAAAAAATATACAAGTACTACACATAGATGCAACAAAACCAGTCAAGAGATCAAGGGACTAGGCGCCTGGGTGGCTCTATCAGTTGAGCGTCTGACTCTTGATTTCAGCTCAGGTCATGATCCCAGGGTCGTAGGATCAAGCTCCACATCAAACTCTGAGCTGATAGGGTGGAGCCTGCTTGGGATTCTCTCTCTCTCCCTCTCTCTCTCTCTCTCTCTCTCTCTGCCCTTCCCCTGCACACACACACACTTTTGCTCTCAAAATAAATAAATAAATACTTAAAAAAAGACCAGACCAGGGGCTCCTGAGTGGCTCTGTCGGTTGAGTGTCCAACTTCGGCTCAAGTCATGATCTCACAGTTTGTGAGTTTGAGCCCCACGTCAGGCTCTGTGCTGACAGCTCGGAGCCTGGAGCCTGCTTCAAATTCTGTCTCCCTCTCTCTGCCCCTCCCTCTCTCTCTCTCTCAAAAATGCATAAACATTAAAAATTTTTAAAAATAAAGGGGGCGCCTGGGTGGCTCAGTTGGTTAAGCGTCCGACTTCGGCTCAGGTCATGATCTCACAGTCCGTGAGTTCGAGCCCCGCATCGGGCTCTGTGCTGACAGCTCAGAGCCTGGAGCCTGTTTCAGATTCTGTGTCTCCCTCTCTCTCTGCCCCTCCCCTGTTCATGCTCTGTCTCTCTCTGTCTCAAAGATAAACATTAAAAAAAATTAAAATTTAAAAAATAATTTAAAAAATAAAACAAAGAGATCAAGGGATTAAACAACTCTTAATTATTTTAGAAATTATGCTCTTTGACTCACACAGATTACTTTAACCAAATTACTTCATTAAAATGGAATATATAAAATTATCACATGCAATTATATAAACTGTATAGGTGTTTGCAAACTGGTAAAAATGGAAGAAGCAGAGGCACCCAGGTGGTTCATCTGGTTAAGCATCTGACTCTTGATTTCAGCTCAGGTCATGATCTCACATGTTCGTGGGATCGAGCCCCATGTTGGGCTCTGTGCTAACCGTGCAGAGCCTGCTTGGGATTCTCTCTCTTTCTCTGTCTCTCCCCTCTCCCCCACTTGCACAAACTCACTCTCTCTCTCTCTCAAAATAAATATATAAGCTTAAAAAAAATAAAAAAGGAAAAAGCAGCCAATTTGAGTCATGCTAATGGTCCTCTTCCACCTAGAAAACCCTGAGGTATCCGTCACCCCCTGGGAAGCCATTGCAAAAAGAGAATTTCATTATAAAAGATGAAAGGGACTTAAAAACTAGAGTCTAACAAATATTTTCTAATTATTCAAAAAGAGGGCAATGCTGGACCATGAAATGTAAGTCTTACAGGGCCTAGAAAGAGGAGGGAGATAGAGTTCTTGGCAAGAAAAAAATGCGCAGAAAAAGGAAAGCATTTTCAAGAATGCTTTTTGCCCAGAAACACATTAATTTTAAATCATGTTGGATAAACAGAATAATTATCAAAAATATTCAAATGATAACAAAACAGGTGTCATTTAAAACACAGACTGAGGGGCGCCTGGGTGGCGCAGTCAGTTGAGCGTCCGACTTCAGCCAGGTCACGATCTCACGGTCCGTGAGTTCGAGCCCCGCGTCGGGCTCTGGGCTGATGGCTCGGAGCCTGGAGCCTGTTTCCGATTCTGTGTCTCCCTCTCTCTCTGCCCCTCCCCCGTTCATGCTCTGTCTCTCTCTGTTCCAGAAATAAATTTAAAATAAATAAATAAATAAATAAATAAATAAATAAATAAATAAATAAAAAACACAGACTGAAACAGGGGCCCCTGGGTAGCTCAGTCAGTTAAGCACCCGACTTCAGCTCAGGTCATGATCTCACAGTTCGTGAGTTCGAGCCCCGTGTTGGGTTCTGTGCTGACACCTCAGAGCCTGGAGCCCGCTTCAAATTCTGTGTCTCCCTCTCTCTCTGCCCCTAGCCCTTCACGTTCTGTCTCTCTCTGTCTCTCTCCCTCTCAAAAATAAATAAAACATTAAAATACAGACTGAAACAGTACAAAGCACGACTGTGTTCCTGCCGTATGTGCACGTTCTTATTTTTACGTTCTATGCACACGCAGGTGTGCACATGCACACACACCTGTTAAAAGGTGGACAAACAACACCAGGTGTCGGGTTCACACCTTCCCCGGAAGCGGCTTTCAGAGAGCCTGGATTCAGCCGACCCACCAAGCTTTGGGTGGTCTCTCCCAATGTCACAGGCTGTGACTATGTCACAGGCTGTGTCAGAGCAGAGGGCCAGCCCTGAAATGCCAGTCTGACCTGGTAGGTTCTTGACTTCGTAAAAGCTTCCCCGCAATTCTAGCACAACTGCACTGTTAGAGCCGCATCTGAATAAGATGATCAGTCTCACAGAGGCTGGATTTCTTGTACCGGGTACTAGAAATCAGTATCCAACTAGCAGAACACAAGAGCGATGCTCTCCGGGCCCGCTGGAAGCTTCCGTGTGGCCAAAGTGGCCCAGAGTTCCGGCACAGAGGCAGAGCGACAGGAAGAAGGCCACCCCCTCTAGGGCATGGAGGCCCAGTGCTGCGGGGAGCCAGGAACACTGGCTGTTCTCACCACGTTGTTTGTTGTGCATTTGGACATCACGTACTCACCACAAGTTGACAAAGTTGATGAAACTGGGGGAGAACTCCCTTTCCTCCGAGTTACTCAGCTGTGGAGGGTCTCCTTTCACGACTTGTGTTAGTTGATCGAATACACTATTCCACTTTGGGTAAGGAAATCGGCCTGTGGCTAACTCGTACTAAAGAGAACACAGAGGGAAAAGCAAGATACACAAGATATATAATTTTCCCAATTAGTAAGGCTAAGTGGAAGGGGTGTTTAGAAATCAAGGTAATACAGAGAATTCCATATCAACTGAGTTCAAGGACTGGGACTAAAGGAAACCCCAAACTTAAGCCCGGACCATGTCCCCACCACATAAGAGCTGGGATAGCCCTCAATTCTGATTCCTTTGTGTGAAGGATCCTGGAAGGTTGGTTTTAGAACTTTCTTGGTACAAAGTCTGCACAGTCGATAGTTATCTGAATGGAAGGCCACGTCCAGAACAGTGGTCATATTCATTTTTAAGGGAAGAGGTTCAATCAACAAAAGCCCAACCTGAGCTCAAAGGAAGCAATGTGCGATTCTGTTCTCCAGCCATCCTGTGGTTACTACAGTTTTGACCACAGCCAGATATTACCACAACAGAAGAAATCAAGTCTGGATCAAAACCCCAATGGCGGGGTGCTCAGGACAGCATCTCTAAACCATGCCAAACCAGATCCGAAGGATCTTACGGACGTTATGTCCCAATTGGTTAAAGGTCAATTCTCCCCTTTCTCTTGCTCTGTTCTGAGGATAATGAAAACCCAGAAATTGTGCTTTTTCCGAAAAAATAGGTCTAAGTCTGCAGCATGGCCTAAGTGAGCCCCGTTTTAGGTATGCTGGTAGGTGACTGCTATGTGAGGGTGTGACCCCAAGCTCATGAGAGAAGAAGGCACCTGAGAGGCAGCACTGAGGACAGCGTCTCAGAGCTTCTTCAGCTGAGGGCCGTGGGACCTCATTACAAAGGGGAGGAAATGAACGGGAAAGTTTGGGGCTGCCTACCAAACAGGACACAGCTCCATCTAGTGATGGGAAATTCACAGCCCATGTAGAAGAAGCTGTCCAAGGTCAGAAAAACACCACCAAGCCGTGATAAAGCAGCAAGCACAAGAAAACAAATCTAAGATTTCAAAACAACATTTGGTAACAAAGATAAGTGATGAGCAAATACAGATAACTTTTAAGATAGAAGGAAAATTTCAGTACAGGTACAGGTGAGAAAGAAGAATTTGCTTAATTGTGCTTAGCTGCAAGTTAAGTAGCTTTCTTACTATTCTTTCTCAGTGTTTGAAGGTAGAACTTTCATTAGGTTTGTTACCTTGGTTGTTCTGGTTCCACAAGAACTGAATTACGTGTAGCTCATTCACGTGTGACTTTTCTGTTCGGTGAGTAGAAGATTCCAAGTAGAAACTCTGCTCGTCCGTGTAAACACATACACCTAATACACATGCTGTACAGAGTACATGCTATTCCCGCTGGAGGTGGCAGGAGACAGGTGCCTTCACCGCTGCGCTGACCGTGGGGGTGCCACCCTCCCCTGTTCCTGTTCCTAGTGCGGTTGCCGACACCTCGTATATGTGGCCAAGGGACCCAGCGCGACACCAAAGAGCCCAAGGCACTTCCTAAACCTTGAGGGAAACTGTCAACTCTGGTTTGATTTTTAAAGTCAAACACATACTTTTTTTCAACTGTGATTATGACCATGGAGGAAAAAAACAGGTAAATAAAGTCAAAGACTAGGAGAGAGAGAGAGAGAGAGAGAGAGAGAGAGAGAGAGAGAGACGGAGAGGGAGAAAGGCAGTTCTTATGAGGGGTGGAAGAGTGATAACATTTTCTTTCGATGCTAAGTCTACCATGACGAACGTACCAATGTGATCCCCAAACTCCAGACATCAGAGCGGACATCGTATCCTTGTCGAGATGCACTTGGGTCTATTCTTTCAGGCTGGAACACAAAGAGAAGTCACAGTCATTAATCATGCAAACCCTCAAGGTTCAGGGTGGAAGCAACCGCTGGTAGGTGGCTGAAATGCCAGCATACTTCTAGAAGAATCCACATGTGGGGTCAGACTTGGAGCAACAGGAAGCCATCATTGTATTGAAAACAAGCAAGAACAATCCACAAAACCCAACCTAATGGCCACCTCCATAAAGGGAAAACAAAGTGACTCTTCTCATTTCCCCCCCCTAACGACTCCAAAGCATGTGCAAACCGGAAGCTAAGAACAAAGAAAAAAGGAAGAAAACTGGAGAAGTGAAAAAAAAATAATAATTATGGGGTCAGATTAGTAAGCAAGTAGTGGTAAACAGAAGAAGAAGAAAAAAAAAAGACTAGATCTTCTCTGTTTCAGGGAATGAAGCCACTCCACAATATATCTGAAATACAAGAGCAAATATAAACTCAATAAATTCGTTATAATTATTCTACCCACTCTTCATCATAAAGCTAAATTTAACACTATGCAGAGCTTTAAAGATACCTATTAGTCATTTTTAACCAAATGAAGGCACTGGCAAAATATATTATCCTATCATGCAAACAGCGGAAATCATCTTTAGTAATTCCCATGAAGGGAGTATTCTTTACATGTCCTTGAAATAAGGGACCATTAGTTCCATACGTGTCAGGGATGGAGAAGAGAACCAGTAGCACAGAGCTGATAGTCCCTAGGTAAGACTTAGAGTGAGTACTATTGAAAGAAACGTCCAGAAGTCTGATAGTTGACTGTTATAATCTCTGCCCGTCAGCAACAACTAGTTTGCAGATCTATTTTACATATTTTTGCTTTGAACAGGAGTACTGAGGCTGTATAAATACTCACTGGAGGCTACTTAGTTTTTAGTTGCGGACATGTGTATTTACCTGAGAAGATACACATTACATAAAAATCCCGGACCGCCAACCAAGAGAGGCACATACTGTGCCCAAAAGAGCCAGGGCACACACTTTTCTCAGGCTGACGTGGAGCATTTACTGACATAAACTATGTTCTGGGCCATAAAACACACCTTATTTTGTAGAAAAGAAATCATGAAAAGCGTGTTCTCAGATCGCGAAGTCGCTCAATTAGAAACCAGTAACAGAAAGATACCTGGGCAATCCCCAAATATTTGGAGGTGAAACAACATACTTCTAAACAACCCACAGATCACAGAGGAGGCCTCAAGATAAAGTAAAATAATACCCTGAACTGAGTGAAAACGAAAGAGAACTCATGAAGCTTCAGGAAATGCAGCGAAAGTAGTATTCAGGGGGGAAATTCATAGTACTGAATAAATACAAATACTAGAAGACAAGACACAGCCAGCAATCAAAACCTAACCTCACAGCTTTAAGGAGTTTGAAATGGAACAAACCAAGGCCAAACCACTCAGAAAAAAAAATAATCAAAGGAAGAGTGGAAAGTATGTGAAATAGACAAAAACAACAAAAATGACAACAGAATGCACACCGACTCTTCGGAAAGATTAACAAAATGGATAAACTTCTGGCTACAATGAGAGAAAAGGAGACATAACCAAATTACTGAAATCAGAACGAAAGGGGGGACATTGCCGTTCTTCCAGAAACAGACAAAATGGACACAGTTTTTGAAAATGAAACCTATCAAAAATAATAATAGAAATCTGAATAGCCGTAAAGCTATTTTTTCAATGAATTTGTTATGAAAAACTTTCCCGTGAAGTAAAGTCGAACCCAGATGTTCTGGTGAACTCTTTCGACCATGCAAGGGAGAGATAAGACCAGTCTTACATGAATTTCTTTCGAAAACATTTTATGAGGTCAATTTATTCACTTGTAAAACATAATAAAGACATTATGATACAATTCGTAATCCTCATAAACACAAACTCAAAAACTATTAACAAAAATAGGGACAAATCTAATCTAGCAACATGTGAACCACATAATAATCATGACCAAATGGTGTTTATCTCAGGAATACAAATACTGGCTTAAAACCTGAAAAGCAATGTGATGCCCCGTATTTACAGAAAAATGGAGGAATATTATACCATCTTCTCAATAAATGTAGGATTGACACCTGAGAAGATTCACAATTCAACTCTCAGCACACTATGAGAAAAGAAGGAAACATCATGTCATAAAGAGCATCCAAAAACCACCAAGAGCAAATGTCATACTTTTTACACATGAAATCTGGAACACTCTTTTCCTAATTAACACTGGAACAAGATAGGACTTCTGTTCAGCATTATACTGGAGGTCCTAGCCAGTCTAGAAAGCTAAGGAGGGAAGAAAAAAAACCAAACGCCACACCACTGCCTTTACTCAGAGACACTTGAACTTCTATAACTGTTTACACAGACCATCCCTACTAAAGTTAACAGCAACACGAGCAGGGATACAGGGCGTGATGTCAAAATACGCAAATCTGTATTTATCTATGACAACAGAAACATGCTGGAAGATAGGTTTTAAAATTCCATTTACAAGAGTAGCATCAAGGACCATGAATCGGTTAGGAATAAACGTTAAAGGCGCTCAAGGGTTCCTACACTGAAAACCACAAAACATGGCTGGCAGCAAAATGCCCTCAATAAATGGAGGCACTGCAGGTACTGAACTGAAGCACTTGCTAAGGCCAACATATGCACCAGTGAGTGGACAACAGATCGTGGTCCATCAACACAATGGAAACTTCTCAGCAATAACAAGAATGAGCTAACATACCCCATAGGACGGCTACCTCTTCAGCACATCGCGCTAGAGAAAGGCAGCGGCCAGACAAGAACATGGCGTGAGATTGCATTTGGATGAATCTCCGGGATGAGAAAATCCAATTGCATGGACAGAAAACAGGACCGAGGATCTTTTTTCGGTAACAGACATCTTCCTCTCCTGACTGATGAGCAGTCATTTGTCAAAATTCAAAGTGTGCACTTAAAATGGGTACCATTTGTGGTCTTGGGGGGCAGGTCATTCTGAAACTGCTCTATGTTTCTAGCATGTGTGCGTCGTGAAAACTTCCCCAACTCCTGTAAATATGTCAAAAAAGGATTCCATTTCCTTTCACTCACACTGGGGCCAACCCAAGGATTTTTTAACTGCCCTTTTCAGTTTGCTTGATATTTATTATTCATTAGGGCCGCTTCAGTTACAGGATTACGTGTATATTTTTGTCCGTGAGGGATGCAAATGATTTCTGTCCCGTAACCCCCAACGTTACTTCTTCATTGACCTGGAGATAATTAGCAGTATTTTATTTGGATGGGCCATCTCGTTCTTTCCTCAGTGACTGTAAATACTAAATGACACAAATGCTTTTATGCTAGTTTCAGCATCCTACCCGCCCAGTGCTCTTACCAATGAGTTAAATACATTTTGACATGTTCTTTCTTTACTTCCAAGTGTACTATTTTTAACATCTAAAAGTTATTCATTGAGAGGAGTTGATATTTAAGATTCAAGAAGTTAAAGACCCAGCATCCTGAATCTAAAATCGAAACAAAGGTTTGAAAAACAAAAAGCTTGCTAAAAGTATAAAGGAAAACATCAACTTAGAGGATATGTCACATTAACAAAAATAGCAAAAAAAAAAAAAAAAAAAAAAGATAAAATAATTTTATATCCAAAAACATATATAACAATAAATACACAAGTTACTTTGTATGGAAACATAAAATAAAAACCGAGAAATAAGAAGAAACTGACAATTGAATGTTACACATTTTGAACTAATCCTTCTCAACTTGTTTGTATTAAAGAGGCAAAAAAGAAGTGTTACGCATATGTAATTAATAATACAGGTCTTTTCCAATATTTCACATTTGATTGATCATTTATCATGCTAAAAAGAATCTTAATATGTCTCAAAAGGCAGAAATATATGGGCCAAAAAGCTTTGATAAGAAATAAGTCAGGAAATTAAAAAGAAATCAATGAAACCCTTTGTACTGGTTAACTATGATGTATAACAAATTATCCCAAAACTGAATAGCTTAAAACAACAAATATTATCTCACAGTTTCTGTGAGTCAGGATTCAGGGAATAGCTTTGATGGGTGGTTCTGACTCGGGTTATCTCATGACTGAGGTCAAGATGGCAACTAAGACTTAAGGCTTTTCTGGGTCCTGGAAGATTTGGCACTAAGCTCATTCACCAGGTTCCTGGCAGGAAGGCTTAGTCCCTCACCACACGAGTCTCTTCATAAAGCTACCCAAGCGTCTTCACGACATGGCAGCTGGCTTCCCCCAAAGTGAGCAATCCAAGAAAGAAAGAAGGAGCTACAGTGTTTTTATACGGCCTGCTCTCAGAAAGGACACCCTGTCCTTTCTTCCATATGCTCTCACTAGGAGTGACTCACTAAGTTCGGCCCGTACATCAGGCAGTACTTAGTCTCCACCTTATAAAGGGAGGTGTAGTAAGGAAATTGTGGACATCTTTTTAAACTACCACACACCTGGCTACTAAAAAACATTCCAATAAGCAGTTCTTACAACTAATATTTAAAAACCTATGGGGGCACCTGGATGGCTCAGTCAGTTAAGTGTCCAACTCTTGATGGTGGCTCAGGTCATGATCTCACAGTCGTGAGATCGAGCCCCGCATTGGGCTCTGCACTCAGCATAGAGCCTCCTTAAGAGTCTCTCTGTCTCTCCTTCTGCCCCTCTTCCTAGCTTGTACCCTCTAAATAAATAAATAAATAAAACCAACTAAGAAAACAAAAATACGTATGTGAATACATGTACACGTTCACACACGCCCACATGCATCGGATGCTAAGGAAATAGTAAAACCTCACAGATTTTGAAGAATCATCTACCTTTCCCCAAAGACTTCTGGCTCAGAAGGATTCCAGTCTCAAAGAACGGAAAATTATACCACCACAAATGTTCTGAAGTCTGGGGAAGCTTTTTTGAGCTCAAGGAGATCAAAGATATGTTTCATTCACAAGATGATCACTAACTTTTTACTGTATGAATAAACTAAAGATGGAAAATTTCCCAATTCGATTTTTAAAGCTAGCATAGCCTATAGAAAACCTTCATAATATAAAGTATGAACCAATCTCATTTAAACACTTTTATGCAGAAATTATATTACCATACCACATGTAAAAATACATTAAACATATAAACTATGAGCCATGTAGGGATCACTTCTGGAAGGCCGGAATGGTTCAACCGCAGAAAACTTGTTACTATGATTTGTCATACCAGTAGCTACACAGGGAGAAACATTTCCTCATGGCATGATTGATACCAAAAAGGCATTTAATAAAATTTTTAATAGCTGTTCCTAATTCATACTCATCTTCTCTCTCTCTCTCTCTCTCTCACACACACACACACACACACACACACACACACACATATGTACACACACAGAAATGCACAGACTTTAATCAGAAAAAAAGTATTTGGTTTCAAGTGAGAAAAAACATGAGAATCGTACAATCAATATCGTCATTCAGTACTGATCTAGAAGTATGAGAAAAGTAAATACATACAAATGTATAAGAAATATCAATCAATAGAAGGAGAGCCAAGGCAAAAATTATTTGCAGAATGGTACCTTGAGTACCATCTGAGATCAATTCAAATTCAAAAATGAGGCAGATTAGTACTTTAGCTGGTTATAAAATTAACAGTCATCTAAATAGCTTCCTTGTATATCAGCAATGCTAGGAAAACACATTATGTGACATTTAAAATAGCAACAAAAAACTGTCTTAGCACCCAAGAATATAGCAGGGAGCCAACTAAATAAAGACTGGGGTCTTGGGGCGCCTGGCTGGTTCAGTCAGTAGAACACGCTATTTTTGATCTCAGGGTTGTGAGTTCAAGCCTTATGTTGGCTCCAGGTTGCTTAAAAATAAATTCTAGGGTCGCCTGGGTGGCTCAGTCGGTTGGGCGTCCGACTTCGGCTCAGGTCATGATCTCGCGGTCTGTGAGTTCGAGCCCCGCGTCGGGCTCTGTGCTGACAGCTCGGAGCCTGGAGCCTGTTTCGGATTCTGTGTCTCCCTCTCTCTCTGGCCCTCCCCCGTTCATGCTCTGTCTCTCTCTGTCTCAAAAATAAATAAATGTTAAAAAAAAAATTTTTTTAAATAAATAAATTTTTAAAAAAAAGCAAAGATGGGGGTCTCAAAGGGCTCACAATCTAGTCAGGAGACACATATACACATACAAAACACAAAACACATACAAAACAAAAGACACATACAAAAACAAAGAATCAGGTGGTGATGAGGGTTATGAAGCAAAGTGGGGTCAAGGAGATGAGAGGAACAGGTCAGATGTGGTGGTCCAGGAAGGACTAGCCAAGCACATGGCATCTGCTCCAAGACCTAACTAAAGTGAAAGACTGCCAACGTTAAAAATATTCACAGAGGAGAGAGTTCAAGGGAGAAAGGAAAAGACCCCCAGGTAGGAACATCCTCCAGATGCACGTGGAACACAGAGGTCGGTGTGGTGGCCAGAGTGTGGCAAGCAAGGCAGAAGGTAACGTGTGGACAATTCTGAAAGACAGTTGAGGGCCAGATCATATAGAGCCTTCTAGGCCCATTATGAGGATTTGGGGATGAGTTTTAAGCAGAGAGGTGGCATAATTTAACAATGCTCAGAGAGGGTAACCAGCTGTTACATGAAGCACAGACTACTAGAGCAAGGTTAAGCAGAAGACCATTCTAGAGACTAGAGCAATCAGGCAGACGAGACATGCCAGTGGCCGGACCAAGAAACACTGGTGGTTTAAACATTTTTTTTTAATGTTTTATTATTTATTTTTAAGAGATAGAGACAGATTGTGAGCGGGACAGGGGCAGAAAGAGAGGGAGACACAGAATCCAAAGTAGGCTCCAGGCTCTGAGTTGTCAGCACAGAGCCCGACACGGGGCTCGAACTCACGGAACCGTGAGATCATGACCTGAGCCGAAGTCGGACGCTTAACAGACTGAGCCACCCAGGGACACCACCCCCCTTTTTCCTTTAAAGGAACACTAGTTGTTTTCAAAAGAGAGCGGGTTCTATGCCTTGAAAGTAAAGCAGACAGCATTTGCTTATGGACAGGATGTAGAGTATGAAGAGGAAGGAAATGAAACTCTAAAGTCTGTTCCTTGAGCAACTGGAAAGAGGGGTAAGTATTTACTGAAATATAGAGAAACTGGGGAAGGGGAGGCAGCTCCCAGATTTTGTAGGGAGCAGAGGAGTGATATGATGGGGTCAAGAGCTTGGGAATAAACTTATTATATGTGCAACTTCTGTGGGATCTAAGAAGTAAGAGAAAGTAGGAAACCAGACATATAATTTTGGAGTTTACAAGTGAGGTGTGGACAGTAAGAAATGTATGGGCACTCATCATCCCCGAGCATCTACTAAGTGACAGAAGCTGTACATCACAGAACAGAGACAGAAAGAAAGTATTACTCCCTAAGACTGGATGATGGATTCACTAGAAGAATCTGGGTAGTTAAGGGAAAAAAAGAGACTGAATACTCAGCCCCGGGGCATACCAAAATAAAAGAGATCAGGAAGATGAGAAGGCCCTAGAGACCCAGGAGAGAGGAGCCAGTCAGGAAGGTAGCCAAGAGCACATAAATGTCATGGAAACCAAGAGACAAAAGTCTTCAAGAACATAGTATTTTAAACATCCCAGGAAAATTAAGGAAGGTCATGGCTCCAAACTGACCATGGGCTTCAGCAACAAAAAGATGGTGATTGCTCTAATGACAGCAGTGATGTCATTCAGTGATGGGGGTAAAAGAACCCATAAGAATGGGGACAGAAAGAATAAAAGGAGAAAAAGGACAGACAGTGGGTATAGACAAGTATTCAGAATGGACAACAATAAAAATTTTTTTAAGTTTATTTATTTTTGAAATAGAGACAGAAAGAGACAGAGCATCCGAAGCAGGCTCTGTGCTGACAGCAGAGAGCCCAAGGCGGGGCTTGAACTCATGCACCGTGAGATCATGACCTGAGCCTAAGTCAGATGCTTAACCGACTGAGCCACCCACGCGTTCCCAGAATGGACAACAATATTTTAAAGAATTTATTAAGAAATGTGTGTAGCCAGTTAAGGAGGAAAAATTAACAGACAGTAAGATAACTTGAGCAAATAGAGAGAAACAAAGTATTCTTCGCTGGGAGGACTAAATAATATAAAAATGCAGTAACCAAAGGAATTTAAGACTCTAATGAAATGCCAATACAATTCCTGCTATTTTTAATAATGATACACTATTCAAATGAAACATACAGAAAGAGGATACAACACAGTCCAGAAACAGTCCCAAATCCAAGGATTTAGTACAAGAGTACTGATTCTGAACAATGGAATTTGAATAATCAGATAATTAAAAATATAATTTTTAGTTTATGGGTGAGGGGGTTTGATTAACAATGCACTTGTCACAATGAGCGGTGAGTAATGCATAGAACTGCTGAGTCATCATACTGTACATTACATCGTACAATGAGACCAACACCACTGAATGCTAATTATCTTGAATTGAAAAAAATAAATAAAAAGTTTTAAAAATTCATGACTAATCATTTGTGGGGAGAAAAGTCACACTCTTTCCCCTGATAATTCACTAATCCTGATTACATCAGGATTAAAAACCTGAAATGTTAGGGGCACCTGGCTTACTGGGAGGGGCATGTGACTCTTGGGGATGTGATTTCGAGCCCCATTTGGGTGTAGAGATTACTTGAAAAAAAAAAAAAAGTTAAAAAAAAATTTTTTTTTTTTACCTGAAAAGTAAAAAAACAAAAGCCCAAACTTAGGTACTCAAATGTGAGTCTACAACCATTTCTGATCTCGGCACAAGGAAAACCTTTCAAGATATGCTAACAGCCAGAAACCGTAATGGTAACTCTGATAAGCTAACCACATTGAAATTTTCTATTTCTGTAATTCAATCAAAAATTTGTAGAATTTAAAGACAAATGACAATTTCTGGGAAAACATACGAAACCTAACAAGAAAAGACAGAAGTCCTCATTATATTATACATCAGTACAAAAGACTGGCATCCTAAAAGAAAATCTGGCAAAGGATAATACAGAAAAGTGGCCAAATATAAGAAAAAATACAAAAGTATATAACTTTCTCAATAATTTTGAAATATGTAAGAAAAAACCCTTGAAGTTTTTTAACAAATCCCATTCTGGCCTACCAACTCAACAAAGATAAAACTGTAACACTCTAATGCAGAATGACACCTACTGAAAAAACACACCATTTTAATCGTATATTGTTTCCCCAAAGGTCTTGAGAAGTGTGACCTTTTTATATATAGCCAAGGAAAGATACGAAAGAGTTGTGTGAAGACACAGCTTAAAAATTTCTGCAGCAGTATTTAGAATAACAAAGAACCAGGGGCGCCTGAGTGGCTCAGTTCAGCGTCCGACTTCGGCTCAGGTCATGATCTCGCAAGGCTGAGAGTTCAAACCCTGCTGAAAGCACAGAGCCTGAAGCCTGTTTCAGATTCTGTGTCTCCCTCTCTCTGCCCCTCCCCCATTCATGCTCTATCTCTGTCTCTCTCAAAAATAAACATTTTTTAAAAATTAGAAAAAGGGAATAACAAAAAACTAAAAAATCACAAGCAGGCAAAAATAGAAAGTCAGTTAATGTCTAGTGGCTACATTCATTATACATGAAGGTGCATCGACCTGGAAACACGCCTGCAAGTGCCTACGGAGCAGATGAAAAGCAGAAGTGCCATAGGATTTCATTTACATAAAAATGTAGCGGGATATATACTCACAGAACAATTTTTTCCCCTTATGAATGAACGATGGGTAATTAATTCTCCACTTTCCTAGTCTGTACTTTATTTTTAACATATCAAACAAGGACATAATCTTCCAATAAGAAACACATTTACAACACTATCAATAGTAGAGTTCTTCAAACGTGGAGTTATTGCACTGAACATTTAAAAAAACAGGCATAATACAATGGGATTTCAAAGTCACCAGAAAGTGAAATATCAAGCCACTGGGGATAAGCTGTGTGTCTCAAAGTTATGTGTACAAACAGAAAAAGTGACATATACGCCTCCTTTGAGAGTGTGTGTGTGTGTGTGTCCACACACACATATACATCCACCATATATATATATATATATATGTATGTACATATATATATGTATGTACATACATACATATACATACACACACACACACACACACACACACACACACATATACACACATACATCAAGGGAGAAAAAAAATCAGATCTGGAATCTTTTCCTGAATATTCCAAAATGTTTCGCTAGGCAAAAAATATTAGGCAACTGACAGAATGGGAGAAGATATTTGCAAGTGATATATCGGATAAAGGGTTAGTATCCAAAATTTATAAAGAACTTGCCAAACTTAACACCTAAAAACATAATTTGAACTGAAGAAATGGGCAGAAGACATGAATAGACACTTTTCCAAAGAAAACATCCAGATGGGTAACAGACACATGAAAAGATGCTCAATATCACTCATCATCAGGGAAGTACAAATTAAAACAACTGAGATACCACCTCACACCTGTCACAATGGCTAAAATGAACAACTCAGGAAACAACAGATGTTGGCAAGGATGCGGAGAACAGGGAACCCTCTTGCGCTGTTGGTGGGAATGCAAACTAGTGCAGCCACTCTGGAAAACAGCATGGAAGGTTCTCAAAAAAATTAAAAATAGAACTACCCTACGACCCAGCAAATGCAGTACTAGGAATTTATCCAAAGGATACAAAAATGCTGATTTGAAGGGGCACATGCACCCCAATGTTTATAGCAGTGCTACGAAAAATAGGCAAATTATGCAAAGGGCCCGAATGTCCATCAACTGATGAAGGGATAAAGAAGATATGGTATGTGTTTGTATACACATACACACACACACACACACACACACACACAATGGAACACTACTCGGTGATGAAAAAGAATGAAATCTTGCCATTTGCAATAATGTGGATGGAAGTGGAGGGTGTTATGCTAAGCAAAATAAGTCAGAAAGAGACAGATATTGTAGGATTTCACTTATATGTGGAATTTGAGAAACAGATGAACATAGGGGAAGGGAAGGAAACATAAGATAAAAACAGAGAGGAAGGCAAACCATGAGACTCAAATACAGAGAACAAACTGAGGGTTCCTGGTGGGTGTTGGGTGGGAGAATGGGCTAAATGGGTGATGGACATTAAGGAGGGCACTTGCTGGGATGAGCACTGGGTGTTATATGTAAGTGATGAATCACTGGGTTCTACTCCTAAAGTCAAGGTTACACTGTAACCTTGGGGGGGGGGGGGGGGGAGGGAATCTTAACTATATTTAAAATTAGAGTAAAAAGCTCTTCTTAGAAGAAAACCATCATGGACTTAACACCCAAGATTACGCAGGGGCAGGGGGAGGATGGGGGGGAGGGAGGAGTTGTTACCTAACATTCAGAAATAAGCCTTCAAACTGCTACAGAAAGAGCACTGGTTGCTCAACCACAAATCCCCATGTTCAAAGGTGACAGCAGGGTAGCCCATGGACAGTTGTTTCCTAAGCTTGATTTCTGTGAAGTCACAATTCTCCAGGACTGGGTGCACCAGCCGCAGTCTCAGTACTGACTCAAACAACGGCGGCCTTCCATTGGTTTTGAAACAGCTTTCCTGAGATGGAATCCATACACCATCCGACCCACCCACTTGAAGCACTCGATTCACGGGTTGCTCATGTATTCCCAGAGCTGCTCGACCATGACCGAGGTCACTTGTAGAACCTTCCCCCCGCCCCGCACTTCTGGCCATCGCCACCTCACGGTACCACAACTACCCCCCCACGCCAGACCTACTGATCTACTTTCTGTCCCTACAGGTTTCCTTTTTCTGCACTTACGTATAAATGGAACCATACAGCACGTAATCTTTTATAACTGGCTTCTGCCACTTGGCGTAATGTCTTCAAGGTTTATCCATATCGTAGCACGTGTCAGTATTTCATTTTGGTTTGAGACGGGGCACGAGTCCACTAGTCCACCCGGACCACATTTTGTGAGCCCATTCACCCACTGGGGCACATGTGGGTTATTTCTGCCTTTTGGGTATTACACATTCATGTCGTTATGTGCTGCAAACATTCATGTGCGAGTTTTGTGGACGTGGGCTTTCATTGCTGTCAGGGATATACCTGGGAGTCCAGTTTACTGTAACTTCTGCACTGAAATGTCTGAGGACCTGCCAGGATCTTCTTCCAAAGTGGCCCTATCATCTTACTCTCCCACCAACAGCGCATGACGGCTCCAAGTTCTCCACACCTTCATTAACACTTATTAGTATCTGACTTGGGGATTCTGGCCACCCTAGGGGACGTGTGGGGCGGGGCCTCACTGTGGTTTGAAGTCTTCAATTTTTAAACCAGGAAGAACTGGAATGTGACGGATTGATAAGCCGTCAAAGCAACAGCTAACGACCCCGAAGAACATTTACTTTTTTCCCCGACTGAAAAGCCTAACCGAGACCGTTACGTCCTTAACAACACTCCTGAATAAACTGCTTTCCGGTTATTAACAGGCAAGCCACAAAATAAAGTGGGTTCCACTGACAAATATCAGCGGAATGCTAAGTTTAGAAAAGCTGTCTCTTCGTTGAGATTTTTCTCAGCATTTTTAATTAGTGCGCTAACATACATGATGTATCTAAACCCTTAAAATAGCATACAGTGATTCCCAGTCATTGGGTCCCAGAACGCTTTTTTGACAAACTACCCATGTCATCCAGATGCAAAATTTTTAAAAAGCCACTCTACACAGTCTCCCAGTTTTCTGAACAAGATGAGTGTTCAGAACATGGCCTTCATTGAAAGTGATACATAGACTGACAACACCGAAAACGGCAGAGCAGGCAACTCCAAGGGAGCATCCTTCCAAAGAAACATGAAAAAATAAAGCAAAAAAATAACCAACCTTGTCAGAATTCTGGGGTTAAAGAATCAAAAGTTTATAGGAACCAGGGGTGCCCGGGTGGCCCAGTCAGGTAAGCATCCAACTTCAGCTCAGGTATGATCTCACAGTTCGTGAGTCCGAGGCCCACATCGGGCTCCATGCTGACAGCTCAGAGCCTGGAGCCTGCTTCAGATTCTGGGTCTCCCTCTCTCTCTGCCCCCCACCCCCGCTCATGCGCGCGCTCTCTCTCTCTCTCTCTCTCTCTCTCTCTCTCTCTCTGCCCCTCCCCAACTTATGCTCTCTCTTTCTCAAAAATAAATGAATAAACATATTTTTAAAAAGTTTATAGCAACCAAGCAAACAATGAATCAAGAAAATCCAACTCGAAAGTGATGAGAAACCTCTGCAGCATTGCTACTTGACTTTGTCCCAGTCCTTGCTCCAGCTCAAAAGCTGTCTTACAGACGGCAGATCCCCGGTATCGGACCCTAGACTCTGGGTCCAGAGGGAAGAGGAAGCAGAGCGGACCTTAATCAAAAAGAAGTGAGTTGGTCTGTTCCAACCTGTCCGAGGAGCGATGGAGAATGGGCCGTGGGGCCTGCCTTTGTCCTGCCCGGCTGGGGACTCACTCACGGCATAATGTCAGAGGACGTGCCTCAAAAACACTGTAAGGCAAACGCATGACCTGCGGATGGCCGGTGCAGAAGATAAGGACTGAGACATACATGAGACCCCCAGAAATGTGGCAGGAAAAGTAGACGGCAGAGTTTCTTTGGAAAATGAAGCCATTCACACTGCCCTGTGCATGCTGGGAAGTTTAGAAAGCCAGGTGCATGCCCAGTGGGGGACCCGCACTCAGAAAGACCAGAGGACTTAAGCTGTAACCTCTGGCTGCTCTACAGGCCAAGGGCAGGTAGGAAGTGAAAGGGAAAGCAGATATGTGAATGGAGGGGCTGAGCATTGGAGGGGAGGCCCCAGCACAAAAGCCATCTGCAAGGGCTCCAGTAGTTGTGTGGGTTTCCTTCCCTTTGTTTTCTTTATGGATTGTTTTTTCTTTTCTTTTTGGATACTGGTATCCGAAAGGAAACAAGCAAAACAAAAAACTAAGGAAAACAAAAAACGAAACTGTCAAAACATTAGCTGAACACAAGCTAGGAAAAGAAACATCAGAGACCACAGGATTTATTATACGGACTTTTTCTTTTTAATTTTTTAAATTTTTTTTTTTTTTTTTTTTTTATTTTTGGGACAGAGAGAGACAGAGCATGAACGGGGGAGGGGCAGAGAGAGAGGGAGACACAGAATCGGAAACAGGCTCCAGGCTCCGAGCCATCAGCCCAGAGCCTGACGCGGGGCTCGAACTCACGGACCGCGAGATCGTGACCTGGCTGAAGTCGGACGCTTAACCGACTGCGCCACCCAGGCGCCCCTAAATATTTATTTATTTTTGAGAGAGACAGACAGACAGACAATGTGAGCAGGGGAGGGGCAGAGAGAGAGGGACACACAGAATCCGAAGCAGGCTCCAGGCTCCGAGCTGTCAGCACAGAGCCCGACGCGGGGCTCGAACTCACAAACCACAAGATCATGACCTGAGCCGAAGTCAGACGCTTAACCGACTGAGCCACCCAGTCAGCCCCATTACACAGATGTTAAGACTTTAGAGAAAAAAAAAAATCACTAAAGAAACAGCTACGTCTCATAGCAAGGAACAAAACAAACCATGAGGAGAGGGGAAGAATCTGGGTTCCAGAATCACCATGTTATAACATTCAAAATGTCCAGTTTTTCACATACACAAAAATACAAAGCATGCAAAGAAAATGCCTGAAACTAACCACAAGGAACCGATAATCAGACAAATCCAGAATGTGGGACATTCCTGGGAAATGTGTGCATGAAGTACGTATTAGATGATAATATGAAATGCTTGCTAATCGTTTAAGGTTTGTGTTTTGGGTGTGGTGATGACATTGTGGTTATGAAGAAAAGTGCGCTTTTTTGGGGAGATTCGCGCAGAAGTGTTTAGAATGAGATTCATCAGCCACATACTTTCAAATGCTCCAGAGCACATACATACATGTGTATCTGTATCTACGTTTATGCACATCTAGATGAGGAGACGGGGAGGCTGCAAAATGTTAACTGTTGGTTTATGGAAACGTTTGTGCTTCAACTCCACATTTTATACACTTTTGATGATATTAAATAATCTAGAAAGATGGGGCTCGATTGAGCGTCCGACTTCAGCTCAGGTCATAATCTTGCAGTTTGTGGGCTCGAGCCCCACTTCGGGCTTGCTCCCATCAGCCTGTCAGTACAGAGCCTGCTTGGGATCCTCTACCCCCCTCTCTCTGCTCCTTCCCCAAAATAAATAATTATTTAAAAAAATAAATAAATAATCTAAAAAGCAATCACAATTCCTATAGATCAAAGATAAAATAATAAATCTTAAATAAAAAGACAAGCTATGGGGTGCCTGGGTGGCTCTGCCGGTTTGAGCATCTGACTTTGGCTCAGGTCATGATCTTGCAGTTCATGAGTTCAAGTCCCGTGTGGGGCTGACATCTCGGAGCCTGGAGCCTGCTTCGGATTCTGTGTCTCCCTCTTGCTGTCTGTTCCTCCCCTGTTCACCCTCTATCTGTCTCTCAAAAATAAACATTAAAAAACAACAAAAAAAGACAAGATACATTTCTGATACCTGATGTAAAGATGCATCAAGGAAGAGTCAAGCCACCTTAAGGCTTGTAATAAAGTTAATGTGGACCACACTCCTGCCCATCTACAGGCCTCACAAGACTCAAGTGGACAGAAGCATTTCATTTAGTCCAGGAAGGATTAAAGGCGGAGAAGTTTATGATCTGCCTCCTGACTCCAGAGCTGAAGAAGCTTAGCAGGAAATGAAAAGCAGTGCAGTTCCTGGGCCTGTGAGCCCTATTTCCACACAAAGACTCAAAGTCTCCTTCTTTCTTAAAAGTCACCTAAGTACAGGGGCGCCTGGATGGCTCAGTTGGTTGAGCCTCTGACTTCAGCTCAGGTCATGATCTCACAGCTTGTGGGTTTGGGCCCCGCGTCAGGCTCTGTGCTGATGGCTCAGAGCCTGGAGCCTGCTTTGGATTCTGTGTCTCCCTGTCTCTCTGCCCCTCCCCGGCTCACGCTCTGTCTCTCTCTCAAAAATAAATAAACATCAAAAAAAAAAAAAAAGTCACCTGAGTACAAACATTCAGCTTCAGCTGCGCTGCAATTACCTTTTTAAAACCTGCATAAATTAAACAGGGGCTCCTGGGTGGCTCAGCCAGTTAAGCGTCTGACTTCAACTTAGGTCATGATCTTGCCATTCAGAGTTCGAGCCCCGCATCAGGCTCTGTGCTGACAGCTCGGAGCCTGGAGTCTGCTTTGGATTCTGTGTCTCCCTCTCTCTCTGACCCTCCCCCACTCATTCTCTCTCTCTCTCTCCCTCCCTCCCTCCCCTTCTCTCTCTCTCTCAAAAATAAACATTAAAGAAATTTTTAACTATCTTTAAAAAAAATTTTTTTTCATCAGTGTTACACAGCAAAGGTATTCAGTCAACCTTAGTGCTGTGACAAGCCCGAAAAATGAAGGTGGCAGTTTCTAGTTAATTCTCAGGGCATCATTACGAAATGTGTAAATTATATGAATTCGCAAATGCTCAGTGATTAATATGTTTTATTTCTTACTTTTGAAATTGTTCCATTTATCTCTAATTATCATGATGAATGCAAGATCTTCCAAATGTTCCCAATAATCTGCCTGCCCAGCCAACATCTACAAAGCCTAAACTGCAAATGAAGATCTCTTTTTGCACACACACACACACACACACACACACACAAGTCCATAAAGACTGCGGCCAAAGCTGCTAAATGGAATGAGTCAATACTCTGCACACCCACATGCCACCACTTACGAGCAGCATGCTGGTCCCCAAAGAACCACGGCCATGTTAAAGAAGACACCAACACCTAGGGGAAGCGCTTCAAACATAGACACTAAATTTCCAATCAAATACAGATGAAAATCCAGCCTGTAGGAACAGTATATGCATACATACAGGGGTAAGGTGAGTGTGAACCATGTGGTAAGTCTGGCCAGTGTAAGTCCGGCTCCGAGGACAAACAGGATCTAAGTTGGCAAATGCCCAAGACCTCTACCCTTGAATTTGTCAGCGTGCTTCATCCACCTCCAAAGAAGGGACCAACAATATTCAGAACACAGCCTCAGATTCTTCCAGACACTGTGAGCTCTGTTAGGAACTCTGGGAACTCCAGTCCCCCGTTTTTCTCCAACTGGAAGAAAAGCATCACTGAGTGGCCCAGGACACTTTCTCCATGTGTTAACGGATGATGTGGACACAAGATCCATAGTATCCCTGACCCTACAATGTTATCTACGACAGTCAAGAGAGCATAGGGGGTGCTGGAAACAGAGAGGCCTTCTGAGAACCACCTGGGGGTTAGTGGAATAGAGGAAGACAAGGAAACAGGAATTCACTGGGGCAATTTCATAGTTCCATGGAGAAGCTAGAACCTGAATTTGGCTCTTAGGGAAGAGGAAAATATTCTAGTATGGTAAAACTGCTGACCAGTGTCAGACCCCTGAGAAGGAGAGCACCAAAGGGCAGGGTATCTCGGGGCAAAGACCACCAAGCAGGAAGATCTGGCCTTCACACTTACTGCCATGTATGGCCTACACCCGGCATCTCTTGTCTTGGCAATGGAGTCCACCAGCTGTCCACTGATGCCAAAGTCACAGAGCTTAATATTCCCACTCCTGTCCAGAAGAATATTGGAAGGTTTGATATCTGCAAGGGAGAGAGAGAAGTCATTCCGCATACAAGTGAACGGTCAAATGAGCTATATTCTAAAGCACATTAAGCAAAATTACTGAAAAACTTTAGACAATGCAAGTGATCAAGTCCTTAAAATTCAGGTATTTAAAAGGAGGAAAATGAGGAAAGAATACTCTGAATGCCAATGCTTACAAATGCAGGCTCAGAAATGTGTCACAGTAAATGTAGGCATTCTATAATGCTTTCTTTGTTTATATCAAAAGACTTACATTCATTTACCTGTTTCAAATTCATTACTTACTGGTCAAAATACAAAGAATGAATTTAACCTACAAGAGCAAATCAAGCTACCTTACAGGATGGCAAAGACTATCCACCCACATGCAAACTATGCAAATTACACAGCCACAATTTAGTTATAAGGTCAAGCTTCATCTAACTTAGAAAAGTATCCAATCCAGTCCACCCCAAAACCACAGCTTTTGGACCAAAGAAGCAAAGACTCAAAATCTGGGTCCAAAATTCACAATGTGACCTGGGGCAAGCTAGTCGACTCTCTCAGCAGCTACAACTTCCTCATCTACCAAACGAAAATAATCATTAATTCGCAGGGCTCTGGACATGAAAACACCGGATGCAGTACCTGAACTTTATTTGTACTCAATAAATGATACGTATCCACTTAGTAATTATTCCTCCTTGAGAGATTTTTCTGACCTTAGCTGACTTCATCAAGTTTCCCCCCGACTAATCCTTTGAGTCATCCTTGAGAAACCAGATTCATTTTCATTTTCACCCCTTCCAAGGTGTGTGTCTGCTGTCCTGTAAATTTGAGAAAGCCAAATCCCTTCCATTTGGTTCTCTGAGCTTTATGGTCTTGCCAAACTGGCCCCTGGATTTTCACCCCTTCCTCACGGACAATGAACTCACTGCCGGAATGTGCTAGACCCACTGTCTGGCCAATTCTCCCCCTTTGCTCACTAATTCTCTATCCCTGTCTCAATGCTTCTATCCATTGCATTATCACTATCAAATCTCAATGAATAAAAAGCAAGGATAAAAAAGATGAGATACAAAAAATATCTGTCTATAACTCAGAAGGAGAGCTACAGAAAAGTCCAGAAAAGGTCTCTTACCAGCACTGACAAGGCTGACGCCTATCAAACGTCCATCCTAACCAGCCCATCCCTTCTAACGGAATCTACATTTGATTTTATTGAGGCATCTATCCTCCTCTGTGTAGCTCTAACCACACCTCCCAAACTGGGGCCTGACTGGTCCAAACTTATCAGGGTCGTTCCTCGCCAGTAACCAGTTGAGGCAAGGGCATGGCCAATTCTGGTGAATGAGACGAGAGAAAACACTGGAGAGAGAGAAGGAAGATTTCCCAGCTCCTAAAATAGCCAAACGGGAAGAGAAAGAGCTTCTCCAAGAGGCTGTCACATCCACATATGACGCTGGGGACTTGCTGTGGCAGTTAGCACCCTGAGGACGCAGCCAACATGTTAAGAAGGGTGGAGTCAAAAGAAGGGAACTTGAACCCTAAACATACTGGGTTTGGAGCCACCCTACCCTTCGACTTGTCAGGACAGATGGTGAATTTGCTTGAAGTTTAAGGCAGTTATCAGGATTTTCTGTTACTCGTAACCAAAAGCACTCTTAACTACAGCAAAAAAGCTAACTGATCATAATGGATAAGAAAAAAAGAGACTTGGGGCTGGGACTTGGAGCCTGGGTGGCTCGGTCGGTTGAGCGTCCGACTTCAGCTCAGGTCATGATCTCGCAACCTGTGGGTTCGAGCCCTGCGTCAGGCCCTGTGCTGACAGCTCAGAGCCTGGAGCCTGCTTCAGATTCTGAGTCTCCCTCTCTCTGCCCCTTCCCCACTCATGCTCTGTGTGTGTCTTTCTCTCTCAAAAGTAAAATTAAAAAAAAAAAATCAAAGAAAAAAGAGACTGCTATAAACTCATCATTTCATTTATTAATAGGAAAACCGAAGTTATTTTTGAAGCTTTTCCCATTCATTCAGCTACTCCTCTCGTTCAGCTACTCCTCTGGCACTGTCTTAGTGCTTCACTGTGATTGGCGAGTATCCTCGAGGTAACTGTTAAATGCCCTAAAGGGGATACTCTCATAGGCGCAAAATACAGCCAAAAAAAAAAAAAAATCCCAAAACGAGAATGAGATGAACAAGAACAAAATAATTTTGGTTAGCGATCTAACCCTACATGATTTTAGGCCAAAAGAGGAAATAAGAAGCCTACCTCCTATTATTTTTTAACAAACATTAAGCCACGCAAAATTATTCCTGATAATACAACATATGCTGATGTTCAAGGTTAACTAATTGCAGCGGTCCTGAGTCAACGCCAAATGAAAGTGACTTAAACAAATGCCCCAATTGTTAATTTCTTTAAGCACTAGACACCATGTTTCCTAGAGTGCAAGGTTTTCCACTGTTCTGAATACGACCTTCTACTTTGTGCCCTATTTACTGTTCGGCTGAACCACACAGTGCCATGTACTGTCCTGGATTTGTCCGTGACAAGTTTCGTGAGGAGAGTGACCTTGGCTACTTCTTCAAAGCCACCACCACACGGCCCTGAGTCTAGCATAGTAATAAATAGAGCAACTGTGAAATCTGTTTGCTGAATTAATTTCGTGATTCCCCCCGACTTCCAATAAATCTACATCAAATGTTTACATTTGGACCTGTGTCTAACAAGGCCAAGATCACTGTTCATGCAAATACAAATGCTTTAGATGAATTTCAATGTAGAGTAACAATCAAAGCATCTCTCTCTATTTTCAAAAAAATCTTCTAAAGTAAAGAAGAAACACCTGAAAGGGACAGTAACATGACTTTAAAATGCTCCAGAGGGTCGAGGGGCCTGAGTTGCTCAGTCGGTTTAGCGTCTGACTTCAGCTCAGGTCATAATCTCGCAGTTCGTGGGTTTGAGCCCCACGTCAGGTTCTATGCTGACAGCTCAGAGCCTGGAGCCTGCTTCAGATCCTGTGTCTCCCTCTCTCTCTGCCTCTCCCCGTCTTGCGCTCTCTTTCTCTCTTGCTCAAAAATAAACATTAAAAAAAAACCTTTTTTTTTAATGCTCAAGGGGGGCACCTGGGTGGTTCAGTCAGTTGAGCATCCAGCTTCAGTTCAGGTCATGATCTCACAGCTTGTGGGTTCAAGCCCCACGTCGGGCTCTGTGTCTTCCTCTCTCTGCCCCTCCCCTGCTCATGCTCCCTCTCTGTCTCTCTCTCTCTCTCAAAAATAAACATAAATACATACATACATATGTAAAAATAAAATGCTCAAGGTACCATCCTCCAAATCATTTGAATGTCCCCAGGGCCATCTTCCTGCCCATTTGTATACACAGAGAAACATTATCTATCAAGCAAATGAATAACTGTTTTTCAAATAAGAGTACTAAGAACTTGCAGCAAAATCTATTTCAATTTCTAAATTCAATATATGAATAAGCTAAGCTGAAATTTATAGAATCCCAAAGGAAAAAATACCTTAAATTAATAAAGTTTTAGGGAAAAAATAACAATAGTGTTAGGATACATACGTTTTGCTAAAAACACAAGTATTTCAGGAAAGCTTAGACAGTGACACTGTAATTTTCAATAATGTTTTCCTATTAAGGAAATTTTATAGATTAATTTCTAATCTATAAAAAATAATTCCTACCCACCTCTGTGAATGATTTTCAAGTTTTCTTTTAAGTGGTTTAGTGCTTTCACAGTCTGGGGAGAAAAAGCAAAGATGAGAGAAGTAATATCCTTTTAATCAAAAAGCATGCAGTTTATCACAGCCCCGGAAGCCCTTTATATTCTTTTAGGCTCCATTATTTCAATATTCTGTCCACTTCTTGTGTTAAGTGAAAATGCTACATGATCATTTTAGATCTGAAAACTTACTTGCTTTTACATGCTGGTCCCCAATAATGAAAAGAACCCAATAACTTATAATTTTTCAGTAAGTCATTACAAAGTTGTACATTTCTCGTACCTTCAAACTTTTAAGAATGGAAATATTCCATACAAGAGAGTCCATATAGTCTGGTTCCGTTATGACCTCTAATTTAAATTAAGTTTTTCCAAATTTCCTCGGTGTCTACTAATTACTCATTCTCCTTCACTCGGTGCAAAGCCTTCAAAGTCATTTTCGCAGAGCCAAAGTATCTCTGCTCAACCTCTATTGCAATTTATTCAGAATTGACAATATTGTTTGATCACTGCTCAGAAAATCAGTCATTTCTTCAGGGATATAGGGAACAGGGACTTGAGTTAAAATTTCCACAGTCTCCAACTAAAAGAGGCCTAAAGGACAGGCCAACCATTTGCTATCAAAAGGTCAAGTCTCTGCCCCATCAAGCTGCTGGGTGTCAGGAACGCAGAACTTGCAATGTTTGAAGCAGCTAAGCCTCTTGTGTTCACTCGGTTGTTAATGAGCAAGGAGAGATTTAACACCAAGTGATTTTAAATGTTGTGCTTAAGAGGAAGGATGATCACCAAGTCTGGAAACATAGGCAAACATGTAATAAATGATTTACTAGTGTTTCTATATTACATATACTGCATTATACAATAAAACAATTTTGTCTCTGTTTCCCAACTTCACGGCCACCCTGGTACATGGTGGTCAAGAGCAGGATTCTGGGATGGGGCTGCCTGGGCCTTAAATCATTCACCATCTACAACTGTATGAGATTCAGAGCAAATTAACTACTTAACGTCTACAGGCTCCAGATCTGTCATGTGTAAAAAGGGGGCTACACTATTTACCACAGAGAATTACTACGAAGAGAAAATGTCGAAAGATCTTGGCCTGACACAAAACAAACATTCAATAACCATTAGCTATTATCATTATTCTACTACTGTTGCATTATAACTGCTATGAATACTGGGTTTGGTATACTGGAGAGATGACAAAATTTCATTTATCTTCCCAAAAATAAGTTTCTAGTGTAATTCAGCTTCTTTTTATAAAACCATATGAAAGGGTGTAAAACTTAACCTTTAGCTCATAAAATATTTAAATTTATGAATCAATTTAGCTAAATAAATTAAAATATTAACGAGACCCATGGATCTCAAGATTTCGATGATTAGCGTTTAATCTGATTTTTAAAATTCCAATTATACACACACACCTTTCATGACTAAAATACAGATCAGAAACTGCCCATATATTTTTACATTAACCCTTACATTAACCATAAAACGGGATGAGTTGGCAGTTAGCAGGTAGACTATACTGAAAATAGAGGATGCAGGAAAGGAAGAGGCGGGAAATTACTCGCGACTGGAATATCTACCTTACAAATCCCTAGAAAACTTATTTTGCACATTCACTAACCTAAGTTGTGTCGTTAGCTGAGATTCTTATGGGTTTCTGAGAGTCTTACTAATTTTACCCTACTGAAAAGGATTTCATGGACAACTTTGGTCAACTGAAAGATTCAGAGCAAGAAAGAAAATGGTGAGGAATTCACTTTCAAAACGACAAACACATATGTAAAAAAGCACCTGGCCTCTTTTTGGTAGTCTCGTGAAAGTGAACTGACCCAATTAGTAGCAATGCAGGTTACTGAAATTGCTAGGCAAAAATTTAAATAGTTTAGAGTGGGCAGCTCAAAACGTAAACCACAGGAAATATGCTTTGTTTAAGAGTTTCAGTGTAAGGGACTTCAAGGGAACTGCTGTAATTCTGATTAATTCAGAGACAATGGTGAGAATATAACCGATTTAAAAGTAGGAAAAGCAACAGGGCTAAAAAGGAGCAGAAAATTTCTTCTGGTCTTATTTACAGCACAATGTATTATGGTTCATTGTGATTTTAATGAACAGAGTATTACAGTTTTTACATAGAATAGATTTTGAAAATTGTTTCTTAGGACTTGTATTAGTTACCCCACAGAAGTGACTGTGTCTCTTTTCCTATTACAAATGATTTTCCAGGAAGGTCAAAACCATTCTGTGAAGGACATTCAGATATGGACATTCAAAACCCCGACAGCATCTTTACAGAAGTATTAGACGGAATGAACAATTTGAAAACCAAGTACTTACTGCTAAAGTGATTTTGCCTAAAATTTCTTCTGGAATAACATCATCTAATACACTATATACATATTTGTAAAACTTATCAAACGAGGTAGACATGAGTTCCATACAGATCCAACAGTCACCCTATAAAATAACAAATATCTGTTATTCCTTTACATCTCAGGATTAAGTACCATGTTTCCTTTACTTAAAATAGAAATACAATGAGAGAAAAAGCAACTAGCAGTCATTTCTGCTTCCTCCTTAAAGCCCTGGGCAGAAGAGTCCCCTCCTCTGTAAACCCAAACCTATTTGCCCAATGTCCCCGCTCTTAATTATAAAGACGGGGATGGTCTTACAGGGAAACTTCTGTGCTTTCACGAAGAGTTCCAATTTTCCCATAATTAAATACAGGTATGGGAAATATGTGGGAAACTGCTCGTTGTCGCTAACAAAGAAAATCGATGACAGTAATCTGGAGGCTCTAGGGTTCGTGGGAGGTCTGCATGAGAACACACAAGACGTAGGCAGACACCACGGGGATAGCACTCTAAGAGGACGTTACATATGAACGCGGACTACGGAGGACCTTGCGAGAATGAGAACAGCTACTGGGATGATGACGATTCTGCGTGTTGTTAGGAATTTGTGGACCAGCTGCATCCTGGCAGATTTGCTACCACTCAGCTCCTACCTGGATTGGTTACGTAGGAGATTAATGCCCGAGAAAGCAAAACGGCTTGCCCAGAATAACAACGCCCATCAGTGACGGAGCCAGGAACAGGACCCCGTTTACTTAACTCCTGGCTCCCCTCAACACCTAAAAGCAAGGACCCTTCACGTACACACGGGAAGCATGCCTACGCTGTGATGGAGACTGAGACACATAACGGTGCCCTCACGACAAGAAGCACCACCTGCCAGAACTTACCTGGCTTCACGGAATTCTTACTTGTAAAACATATTTGACACAGCGAATTTCCACTTACATTTTCTTAAAAACATTTTTTTTAATGTTTATTTATTTTTGAGAGACAGAGAAAGACAGAGCGTGAGTGGAGGAGGGGCAGAGAGAGAGGGAGACAACAGAATCCAAAGCAGGCTGCAGGCTCCGAGCCATGAGCACAGAGCCTGACGTGGGGCTCAAACCCACGGACTGTGAGATCATGCATGACCTGAGCCTAAGTCGGACGCTCAACCGACGGAGCCCCTCAACCTATACTTTCTTTCTTCTCTCTCTGTGGCTTTTTTTCTTTTGGGTGTTCTTACAGACTGCTGTTCACAAAGGGCTGAGTAGCACCCTTTC
The DNA here is from genome assembly GCF_023721935.1 of Panthera uncia. NCBI lineage: Eukaryota > Metazoa > Chordata > Mammalia > Carnivora > Felidae > Panthera > Panthera uncia. Next base: position 52,783,386 of record NC_064814.1, read on the forward strand.
CCTGAAACACTCAAATTTATTTTAATCTAAAGACACCATCTCAATAGATACATTAAAAAACTTTTTTTATTAGAGAGAGAGATAGCACACTGAACTCATCTACTTACAAGGAAGGAACCTAACTTCAGCAGTACAGCAAAGTGGAAAGATCACTGAAAGGCCTGACTTCTTATCCAGACTCCCCCACTTGTGCAAGCTTGGGCCCCCCTCTCCGTTCCTCATCTAGGAAATAGGGCTGCCCCGCCATCCTCAATGGACTAGGATATAATCAAATGAGTTCACATAGGTAAAGTACAAAATAAAGTGTCCTGGCAGGTGCCAAAAAATGACAGTTAAAGAAATGAGAGGAGGAGGAAGAAGCAGGGAAAAAGAGGAAGGCAACCAAGAGAGAAACAGAGACACAGAACAGGGGAAATAAAGGTAGGAAGGAAACTAGAAATGGGGGTGGGGGTAGCAATCAGCTCCAGACACAGAGAGATCTTGGGCTTGCTAAGCCACATAACCTAATGTAAACTTCTTATCTCTTCAGGCAGTTCCTTTTGACCATAACTGAGAATAGGGAGGAGCAGCGGTGAGCTGCATTTAAAAATTTTTAAAAAGGTGAGGGGCGTGGGGGATGGTCTGAGGTGCCCCCAAAAGCAGCAACAGCAACATTACTTTCATGGTCAAGCACGAGACGGGACACTCACATGACTGAAATGTGAAAGTAGAAATTACTAAATATGGATTTACGGAAAAGAAAAGTGAAGGATGATGAAAACCTGAACCACTGAGATCGAGATAAGTGTTCCTAGGGACGAGAACCAGATAAAACCAATGACATGCTTATATGCCTACAGTACCCACTCAGAAAATAAATTGTTTAAAAAGACACCACTCAAGGGGCGCCTGGGTGGCTCAGTCAGTTAAGCGTCCATCCGTCTTCGGCTCAGGTCGTGATCTCATGGTTTGTGAGTTCGAGTCCCACATTGGGCTCTGGGCTGTCAGCTTGGAGCCTGGAGCCTGTCTCGGATTCTGTGTCTCCCTCTCTCTCTGCCCCTCCCCTGCTCACGCGCACGCTCTCTCTCTCTCTCTCTTCTCAAAAATAAACATTAAAAAAATTTTTTTAAAGACACCACTCACAATACAAAAACTATAAAGCACCTACTAATGTATCTAACAAAAGAAGCAAAACATTGACGAAAACACGTATAAAATTTGACTAAGGGACATAACAACTGACCAAAGAGAGACGCAAAGTGGAGCCTGGTCTACTAGACAAAGACTTTTTATAAAGCTGTGAAGCTGTCAAAGTAAAAGACAGTGGTGCTGATGCAGGGGGAAAAGTAAACAGACCAATACAACAGATTCAAAAGCCCATGCAACACATGGAAATATGAAGTATGATAGATGTAGCAAAGCAAAGAGTGGCAAAAGCATGGAATATTCAATGAATGTTGCTGGAACCAGTGGCTTTCCAGATGGAAAAGAGTTAAATTAGATCATTATCTCAGATCACTCACAAATAAAGATATAAAAATCCCAAATGGATTTTTTGGAAAGCAAAGGTTTAAACTTTTTTTTTTTAAGTTTATTTATTTATTTACTTAGAGAGAGAGAGAGAGAGAGAGAGAGAGCCACACACTTGCAAGAGGGGGAGGGGCAGAGAGAAAGAGAGAGAATCCCAAGCAGACTCACCCTGACAGATGCAGGGCTCAAACTCAAGAAACTCGAGATCATGACATGAGCCAAAGCTGGATGCTTAACCGACTGAGCCACCCAGGTGCCCCTAAAACCTGTCCAGAAGAGGGGCGCCTGGGTGACTCAGTCGGTTAAGTGTCCCACTCTTGATTTCGGCTCAGGTCATAATCTCACAGTTTACGAGATCAAGCCCCGCATCAGGCTCTGTGCTGACAGTGCAGAGCCTGCCTGGGATTTTCTCTCTCCCTCTCTCTCTGCCCCTCCCCTGCTCGCTCGCTTGCTCTCTCTCTCTCTCTCTCTCTCTCTCCGTCAAAAATATATAAATAAGCATTAAAAAAAAAAAAAGATACCACTTCAAACTCACCCAATTGCCAAAACCAAAACATTTAATAATACGAAATGTTAGCAATGAGGTCTGTGACAATAAATGTCTGTGACAATAAATGTCTTCCCCAACAACTACCCCCTCTTTGTTACATACAATGTGCCCAGCTGAAACTACATTTCTCTGTCTTCTACACAGAGAAGGGCAGCCAACAAGATATCCACAAAAACAGTTGGCTGATGATTCCAGAATGGTCTTTTTGGTTCTCCCCTCTTCTCTTCCTTTGTATGGACATCACAGTTGAACTCTACAAGTCAACTTGAACCACAGGACAATCTTAACAATGTAAACCACAAACTCAGTAAGCCACTAACAGTTTCCAGTACTGACACCTGTATACAATTCCTGACAAGGAAATCTCATTCTTACTAGTAGGAACACAAGTTAGAACAACCACTATGAAGAGAAATGTCACAATAGCCACTAAGGTGGGAATAGTTCATATGATTTAACCTAGCAATTATATTTCTAGGTGTGTGCTGTATGGAATCTGTAATCTAAGTTGTCAAGGAGAAATGCAAAAAGACGTTCATTTTTACACTGTTTTATAACTGCAAAAAATTAGAAACAACCTTTGTTGGGGATTATTGAAGAAATGTAAAAAATGGTATATTTAATCATTAGAATACTACATAGCAGTTAAGATAAATTAACCAAATCAGGGGTGCCTAGCTGGCTCAGTTGGTAGAACATGAAACTCTTGTTCTAGGGGTTGTGAGTTCAAGACCCACACTGGGCATAGAGCCTACTAAAATATAAATAAATAATATAAAGTAATTAATGACCCAAATCTATATATTAAAGATCTGTATTTATCTATATGGATGAATCTTGAAAACTATGGTAAATAAAAAATGCTATGAGGGATACATACAGGAAAATTTCATTTATGTAAACTTTAAAAATACATACATCAATACTACACATTATTTAGGGAAAAATACATATTGGAAAGCCTAAATAAAGAAGTTGAAAGAAATATTAACTCAACACAGTGTTTAAAACTGTAAAGTGAGAAGGAGATTAGGATGTGACCCTCAACCATAGCTATACTTTAAAAACAAATAAAGAGCGGGGTGCCTGGTGGCTCAGTTGGTTGAGTGTCCAACTTCAGCTCAGGTCATGATCTCACAGTCCGTGAGTTTGAGCCCCGCGTTAGGCTCTGCACTGACAGCTCAGAGCCTGGAGCCTGTTTCAGATTCTGTGTCTCCCTCTCTCTCTGACCCTCCCCCATTCATGCTCTCTCTGTCTCAAAAATAAATAAATGTTAAAAAAAATTTTTTTAAGACAAATAAAGAGTAAATATGCCTAAGTGCTAATCTGCAGTGTTGGGTACACTATAATTCCTTTGTAATTTTTCAGTATGTTTGAAATATTTCATAGCTTAAAAAAAGCAAGAATTACCTTAAGAGACTAGACAAAGATGAGCATATTAAACCAAAACACGTAAAAAATAGGAAGGAAGAGTGATCATAATAAAAAAATTTTTACATAGAAAATAGAAAACCAGGGACGCCTGGGTGGCTCATTGGTTAAGTGTCCGACTTCGGCTCAGGTCATGTTCTCGCGGTTTGTGAGTTCGAGCCCCACGTTGGGCTCTGTGCTGATGGCTCAGAGCCTGGAGCCTGCTTCGGATTCTGTGTCTCCCTCTCTCTCTGCCCTTTCCCCACTCACACTCTGTCTCTCTCCTCTCTCCAAAATAAACATTAAAAAAAAAAGAAAATAGAAAAATATAGAAAATTCTAATGACAGAAAATTAATGCAACTGAAAGCTGGCTCCCATAAAACTGATAAATCTCTAGCCAGATTCATCAGGAAAAAATAGAGAAGATGCAAATTATCTATTAAATTGCCAATTAATTTGACAATTCTGATGAAAGGGACAAATTTCTTCAGAGAAACAAAACTACCAAATGTCACTCAAGAAGAAATGGATAACTTGAATAGAGCTCTATCTTTGAAAGAAATTGTATTTGTAGTTAAAAATCTTCCCACAAAGAAAATTCTACATTCACATGGCTTCAGGGGTGGATTCTACCAAACATTTCCAGAAGAAATACCAATTCTCTACAAATTCTTCCAGAGAACTGCAGACAGGGACTACTTTCTAGCTCATTTTGTAAGGCTAGCTCAGATACACAGATACAAACCGATATGCTGATTCAAAAGCCAAAAACATTACAAGAAAACTACAGACCAGTATCTCTCAAGAACACAGGTATAAGACATCTAAATAACATTTTAGCAAACTCAATCCAACAATATGTTAAAAAGGTAACACATCATAATCAAGTGGATTTACCCTGGGAATGTAAGGTTGGTTTAACATATGAAAAGCAATCCATGTAACTTAGGATATGAAAAAAAGAATTTCTCTAACACCATACACAATCATCTTAAGGATGCAGAAAAAGAATGTGACAAAACTCTAACATCCATTCCTGATTAAAAAAAAAAAATCTCAGCAAATTTGGGGTGCTTGGGTGGCTCAGTTGGTTGAGCATTCGACTTTGGCTCAGGTCATGATCTTATGGTTGGTGGGTTCAAGTCCCACATCGGGCTCTGTGCTGACAGCTCAGAGCCTGGAGCCTGCTTCAGATTCTGGGTCACCCTCTCTCTACCCCCCCCCCTTCATGCGCCCCCTCCCTCTCCCTCTCTCTCTCTCAAAATAAAAAGAAATTAAAAAAAAAAAAAGACCTGGGGCACCTGGGTAGCTCAGTAGGTTGAGCGGCCAACTTCGGCTCAGGTCATGATCTCGCAGTCCATGAGCTCGAGCCCCGCGTCAGGCTCTGTGCTGACAGCTCAGAGTCTGGAGCCTGTTTCACATTCTGTGTCTCCCTCTCTCTCTGACCCTCCCCCGTTCATGCTCTGTCTCTCTCTGTCTCAAAAATAAATAAACGA